>NC_069502.1:888549489-888639182 GCF_027579735.1 Bombina bombina
CAGTTTTCAGACATTTGGCCTCTGTTTTTGAAATGCAAAGAGTTAAAGGGACAATCAAGTAAAAAAAAAACTTTCAGGATTTAAATAGGGAATGTAATTTTAAACAACTTTCCAATTTACTTTTAGCACCAATTTTGCTTTGTTCTCTTGGTATTCTTAGTTGAAAGCTAAACCTAGGAGGTTCAAATGCTAATTTCTTAGACTTTGAAGACTGCCCACTAGAGGGCATTAGTTCATGTGTTTCATATAGATAACATTGAGCTTATGCACGGGAAATTACCCTGGAGTGAACACTAATTGGCTAAAATGGATGTCTGTCAAAAGAACTGAAATAAGGGGGCAGTTTGCATAGACTTAGATACAAGGTAATCACAGATGTAAAACGTGTATTTCTATAACAGTGTTGTTTATGTAAAACTGGGGAATGGGTAATAAAGGGATTATCTTTCTTTTTAAACAACAAAAAATCTGGTGTTGACTGTCCCTTTAAGTAATTTGTTAAGTTATTTAGGCCTCAATTACAATCTTTTGTCAATTTGCCCTCAAAAATGCTTTTTGCTTTCCGACCAAGCTGAGTGATCAAAATTCTATATTGTTTCATTTGTTAAAAATCTGCCTCTGTGAATGAGTTTTCAACAGAAAAGCTCCAAAAAGGTCTTTTCATGTGTTAATTACTTGCTTCTAAAATAGAAACAAGATCGTGCCTTCATGAATGGGTTTTTATAGCCGAAGTGCCTCCTTGCGCGGCAAGTCCAAACTCATTCACGAAAGTGTCTTTCAAAGTGCTTGCACTTATATTACTGAACTCACGGTCACAAATGCTTGCTTAAGGTTACAAGTTCACTAATATAGATGCAGGCACTTTTAAAGGCACTCTCGTAAATGAGTTTAGACTTAGTGTGCATTGAGGCGCATGCCCTATAAAAACCCTTTAAAGCACAATCTTGTGTAAGGGTCTTTTATGAAGATACAAAACAGCAAGGCAGCGGGCTCTTGATTTACAGTTTAAAGAATGTTAAAATCATGTAAAAAGGCGTTATAAGTAAATTTATATAGAAACCTGTAGTTGACATTTTTATTTAAGTTCACGTCAAAATAAAAACAGTCCTAAATTAGTGCTCCACATGTTATCTAGCCCTTTATTGGGTGACAATGATCTTTATCCCTTGGTTTTAAATGGAGGTAAATGTGTTTTTAAAAGAAACAAAACCCTGGGAAATATATTTGCCCCAGTGAGTTTGGGTTAGGCAGCAGTTGGTAGTCCTGTAAAGTGGTGCTAAGAGATGTAAATCAGGTCAGTTTGCACTAGTAAGGAATAGTTTTCAATCTGCAGTTACACAAAGTTTTTATGATAAACGCATGTATGAATTTTTTGTTCCATGTAAAATATTTAATTACTTGTTTTTCCTGTAATAAACAATACGTAGGGCTCACTACAAGGAAAGTTAGAATCAGGATTAGGGAACATATTAATTACATATCTTTACTTCACCCAAATTTGCAACAAGCCTGTTTACTTTAAAATGGTGCATAATGAAGCCACACAAAGTTTTAGATAACAGGTATTTGAACAGATTACCTCCCCCCCCCCCCCCCAAGATGGGGACAAGGATCAGTTACTACACAAAAGTGAATACTTATGGATATTTGTGCTAGGAACTAGAGTTCCAGAAGGCTTGAATATAGATACAGATCCCATTAATTTTTGGAAGTAAGAATCTGATATAAAAAAATGTCGAATAAGGAATTTTAGTAAATCTCACAGCACCTTGAAATGGTTTGGGTATAATTTATTGTATGTTATACAATGTGATTGTAAGAATTGGGATAAAGATTTAATATGCTTATAAACACGTTTAGTGTCTTTTAGATAGGTATTTTATAGATAAAAATATCAACTGGTGTTGTTGTTAAAATTACATTATAACAGTGATACGGCAGTATGCTGCATAGTATTTGTATAATATATTTAGGAAAGTCATTGTGGTTGTTAATGTTTTGTTTCATTCTAAGGTTTACGGTTTTGTAAAAGACAACTTCATCCGTATATGTACAATTATTAGGTGGTATTAATGGGTTAAATGTCCATGGTTAGTGAATCACATGCTTGAATAAGTATATAAGAGTATAGCCTGCCCCGATTGCTGCACGGTCTATGATTAAGGCAAGCTGCGAAACGCGTAAGACAACTGCAGCCGAAGGTCTATGCCATTTGTTTGCCGTTTTATTTTTGTAAATAATAAAAGCTAAATTTTATTCTTTTACATTTCCTGCCTTACTATTTTGCATAGCTTTATTTGCAACTCACAAATGTGACGAAGGGCTGCTACAATACTGGTTTTATTGAATCTAAGATCAGGAGCATGAGCAGCAATCCAATGAAGCAGTGGGGAAAAAAGGAGATAAATGGATAGACATTAGAAACACATTGGAGAGAGTCTGCATTAGTCATGTTAATATGACAAATACGCTGGCAGTAATAATAAATTACTGCTTCCTACATTCCTATTTTATTCATATTGTTGAACTGTCTATTGTTTGCACTATAAGTACTTTTAAAGCTTTCTGTTACAAAAATAAATTACCACAGCTTTTTTTTTTTTCCATTAAAAAATAAAACAATATTTAATGGAACCAAACATTTTTTTATTAATCCATTAGTGTTTTACTTTAATACATTTTGTTTTAAAATAATGAACCGTTTAAATTTGTGTTAAATAATCTTACTTTCATATCTTTTAGTCCAAGTTTATTTTAAACTAAAACGGCACTAATATTAAAAAGTCAGACATTTTAAATTGTTAAATTATATAGTAGAGACAGATAAAAGATAATCTGATGGTTTCCCATGAGTGTTTGCTTAACTGTATCATTTAGGTGTATAATACATGGAACTTACCAGGGTTTTGTTTTTGTTTTAAATATGTGACACCAAAGAATTACAGTGAAACAATTACATTTTTAAAAAAATGTGAAATAGTGTGTATAATGTATTTTCATTATTTGTTTGTGAAATATTAGTTTGCAAAAAAAATTATGGATTTGAACTAATTTTGTCTGAAATTAACAAAGCAAATAATCAAAAATGTGTTAATAAGCCCTTGAAAGCCACCTCGTATATCAGTGCATTTTGACAGGTTTTTTACAGGTAGACAGTGCTAGTTTATTTGTGTTATATTTATAACATTGTGTGTTCCTGTGGAGTTATTTATGTGTCAGCTAAAATTCAAGTCTGTAACAAAAAAAAACTGAAATAAGGGGGCAGTCTTCAGAGGCTTAGATACAAGGTAATCACAGTGGTAAAAAGAGTATTAATATAACAGTATTGTTTATGCAAAACTGAGGAATGTGTAATAAAAGGATTATTTATCTTTTTAAACCAACATTTTCAAGTAGACTGTCCCTTTAATAAACAAAATTTGTTTAGGCAAAATTAGTTCAAATTCATTATTCGCTTCACAAACGAATAGCAGAAGGAAAATTTTGCACATGGTCTATTAAACATAGCAACTAAAAAAAATGAAAAATGCATACATATTAAAAGGGACATTAAACACTTTGAGATGGTAATATAAAATGATAAATCGTATATTAAAAAAAATCTCTGCAATATACTTTCATTATTGATTTTGTCCCCTTTTCCTGTCATTCCATTCTGAAATTGTGAGCTTTTAAATTCCTGTTAGAAATGGAAATGCAGATCACTGTTATATTCCACACAGCCATTGGCTGTACACGCTAGTGACCTATTTATAACTGTCCCTTATTGGCCACAGCAGAGAACGTAACCTAAGTTACAACATGGCAGCTCCCATTGTTTCATAGACAATAAAACTTATTTTGCCAATATTTAAACAGCTAATAAACTATTAAAAAATACATCTACATTTTATTCTCAGACTAATCTGTTCTTTGAATGCATCATTCTATCTAGCATTTACTTAGTGTTTATTGGCCCTTTAATGTTCCTCAAATGCAGTCCTGCAGTTTACATTTGTTATATTCTTCAACTTAACGTCATGGTCATCCTTGTTAAGTATGAATTCTCCTGAATAAGCTTTTTAGACTTCATTTTTCTCTTCAGATGAGAGGATTATTGCAAAGTTGAAAACAGTAGGTGTCACAACATACTGAGTGCAAACTTCAGAAAATAATTAATCTATATTTCTCCAACATAGGTGTGTCCGGTCCACGGCGTCATCCTTACTTGTGGGATATTCTCTTCCCCAACAGGAAATGGCAAAGAGCCCAGCAAAGCTGGTCACATGATCCCTCCTAGGCTCCGCCTTCCCCAGTCATTCTCTTTGCCGTTGTACAGGCAACATCTCCACGGAGATGGCTTAGAGTTTTTTAGTGTTTAACTAGGGGCTTTCCCTAATCATAGGCAGAGTCTCATTTTCGCGCCTGTATTGCGCACTTGTTTTTGAGAAGCATGACATGCAGATGCATGTGTGAGGAGCTCTGATACATAGAAAAGACTTTCTGAAGGCGTCATTTGGTATCGTATTCCCCTTTGGGCTTGGTTGGGTCTCAGCAAAGCAGATACCAGGGACTGTAAAGGGGTTAAATATAAAAACGGTTCCGGTTCCGTTATTTTAAGGGTTAAAGCTTCCAAATTTGGTGTGCAATACTTTTAAGGCTTTAAGACACTGTGGTGAAATTTTGGTGAATTTTGAACAATTCCTTCATACTTTTTCGCAATTGCAGTAATAAAGTGTGTTCAGTTTAAAATTTAAAGTGACAGTAACGGTTTTATTTTAAAACGTTTTTTGTACTTTGTTATCAAGTTTATGCCTGTTTAACATGTCTGAACTGCCAGATAGACTGTGTTCTGAATGTGGGGAAGCCAAGGTCCCTTCTCATTTAAATAGATGTGATTTATGTGACACAAAATTTAGAGAAAATGATGCCCAAGATGATTCCTCAAGTGAGGGGAGTAAGCATGGTACTGCATCATCCCCTCCTTCGTCTACACCAGTCTTGCCCACACAAGAGGCCCCTAGTACATCTAGCGCGCCAATACTCCTTACTATGCAACAATTAACGGCTGTAATGGATAATTCTATCAAAAACATTTTAGCCAAAATGCCCACTTATCAGCGAAAGCGCGACTGCTCTGTTTTAGAAAATACTGAAGAGCATGAGGACGCTGATGATATTGTTTCTGAAGGGCCCCTACACCAGTCTGAGGGGGCCAGGGAGGTTTTGTCTGAGGGAGAAATTTCAGATTCAGGGAAAATTTCTCAACAAGCTGAACCTGATGTGATTACATTTAAATTTAAGTTGGAACATCTCCGCGCTCTGCTTAAGGAGGTGTTATCCACTCTGGATGATTGTGAGAGGTCGAGGGGGCGGTTTCTACTCTAAACAAACGCACCACTATACCCATAGAAGATAGTTGTGCTTTCAAAGATCCTATGGATAAAAAATTAGAAGGTTTGCTTAAAAAGATGTTTGTTCAGCAAGGTTACCTTCTACAACCAATTTCATGCATAGTCCCTGTCACTACAGCCGCGTGTTTCTGGTTCGATGAGCTAGAAAAGGCGATCACTAGTAATTCTCCTTCTTATGAGGAGATTATGGACAGAATCCGTGCTCTTAAATTGGCTAATTCTTTCACCCTAGACGCCACTTTGCAATTGGCTAGGTTAGCGGCGAAAAATTCTGGGTTTGCTATTGTGGCGCGCAGAGCGCTTTGGTTAAAATCTTGGTCAGCGGATGCGTCTTCCAAGAACAAATTGCTTAACATTCCTTTCAAGGGGAAAACGCTGTTTGGCCCTGACTTGAAAGAGATTATCTCTGATATCACTGGGGGCAAGGGCCACGCCCTTCCTCAGGATAGGTCTTTCAAGGCCAAAAATAAACCTAATTTTCGTCCCTTTCGTAGAAACGGACCAGCCCCAAGTGCTACGTTCTCTAAGCAAGAGGGTAATACTTCTCAAGCCAAGCCAGCCTGGAGACCAATGCAAGGCTGGAACAAGGGAAAGCAGGCCAAGAAACCTGCCACTGCTACCAAGACAGCATGAGATGTTGGCCCCCGATCCGGGACCGGATCTGGTGGGGGGCAGACTCTCTCTCTTCGCTCAGGCTTGGGCAAGAGATGTTCTGGATCCTTGGGCGCTAGAAATAGTCTCCCAAGGTTATCTTCTGGAATTCAAAGGGCTTCCCCCAAGGGGGAGGTTCCACAGGTCTCAATTGTCTTCAGACCACATAAAAAAACAGGCATTCTTACATTGTGTAGAAGACCTGTTAAAAATGGGAGTGATTCATCCTGTTCCATTAGGAGAACAAGGGATGGGGTTCTACTCCAATCTGTTCGTAGTTCCCAAAAAAGAGGGAACGTTCAGACCAATCTTAGATCTCAAGATCCTAAACAAGTTTCTCAAGGTTCCATCGTTCAAAATGGAAACCATTCGAACAATTCTTCCTTCCATCCAGGAAGGTCAATTCATGACCACGGTGGATTTAAAGGATGCGTATCTACATATTCCTATCCACAAGGAACATCATCGGTTCCTAAGGTTCGCATTCCTGGACAAGCATTACCAGTTCGTGGCACTTCCGTTCGGATTAGCCACTGCTCCAAGGATTTTCACAAAGGTACTAGGGTCCCTTCTAGCGGCGCTAAGACCAAGGGGCATTGCAGTAGTACCTTACTTGGACGACATTCTGATTCAAGCATCGTCCCTTCCTCTAGCAAAGGCTCACACGGACATTGTCCTGGCCTTTCTCAGATCTCACGGATGGAAAGTGAACGTAGAAAAGAGTTCTCTATCTCCGTCAACGAGGGTTCCCTTCTTGGGAACAATAATAGACTCCTTAGAAATGAGGATTTTTCTGACAGAGGCCAGAAAAACAAAACTTCTAAACTCTTGTCAAATACTTCATTCCGTTCCTCTTCCTTCCATAGCGCAGTGCATGGAAGTAATAGGTTTGATGGTAGCGGCAATGGACATAGTTCCTTTTGCGCGCATTCATCTAAGACCATTACAACTGTGCATGCTCAGTCAGTGGAATGGGGACTATACAGACTTGTCTCCGACGATACAAGTAAATCAGAGGACCAGAGATTCACTCCGTTGGTGGCTGTCCCTGGACAACCTGTCACAGGGGATGAGCTTCCGCAGACCAGAGTGGGTCATTGTCACGACCGACGCCAGTCTGATGGGCTGGGGCGCGGTCTGGGGACCCCTGAAAGCTCAGGGTCTTTGGTCTCGGGAAGAATCTCTTCTACCGATAAATATTCTGGAACTGAGAGCGATACTCAATGCTCTCAAGGCTTGGCCTCAGCTAGCAAAGGCCAAGTTCATACGGTTTCAATCAGACAACATGACGACTGTTGCGTACATCAACCATCAGGGGGGAACAAGGAGTTCCCTGGCGATGGAAGAAGTGACCAAAATCATTCAATGGGCGGAGACTCACTCCTGCCACTTGTCTGCAATCCACATCCCAGGAGTGGAAAATTGGGAAGCGGATTTTCTGAGTCGTCAGACATTACATCCGGGGGAGTGGGAACTCCATCCGGAAATCTTTGCCCACATTACTCAACTGTGGGGCATTCCAGACATGGATCTGATGGCCTCTCGTCAGAACTTCAAGGTTCCTTGCTACGGGTCCAGATCCAGGGATCCCAAGGCGACTCTAGTAGATGCACTAGTAGCACCTTGGACCTTCAAACTAGCTTATGTATTCCCGCCGTTTCCTCTCATCCCCAGGCTGGTAGCCAGGATCAATCAGGAGAGGGCATCGGTGATCTTGATAGCTCCTGCGTGGCCACGCAGGACTTGGTATGCAGTCCTGGTGAATATGTCATCGGCTCCACCATGGAAGCTACCTTTGAGACGAGACCTTCTTGTTCAAGGTCCGTTCGAACATCCGAATCTGGTCTCACTCCAACTGACTGCTTGGAGATTGAACGCTTGATCTTATCAAAGCGAGGGTTCTCAGATTCTGTTATTGATACTCTTGTTCAGGCCAGAAAGCCTGTAACTAGAAAAATTTACCACAAAATATGGAAAAAATATATCTGTTGGTGTGAATCTAAAGGTTTCCCTTGGGACAAGGTAAAAATTCCTAAGATTCTATCCTTTCTTCAAGAAGGATTGGAGAAAGGATTATCTGCAAGTTCCTTGAAGGGACAGATTTCTGCCTTGTCTGGCAGCTGTGCCAGATGTTCAAGCCTTTGTTCATGCTCTGGTTAGAATCAAGCCTGTTTACAAACCTTTGACTCCTCCTTGGAGTCTCAATTTAGTTCTTTCAGTTCTTCAGGGGGTTCCGTTTGAACCCTTACATTCCGTTGATATTAAGTTATTATCTTGGAAAGTTTTGTTTTTGGTTGCAATTTCTTCTGCTAGAAGAGTTTCAGAATTATCTGCTCTGCAGTGTTCTCCTCCTTATCTGGTGTTCCATGCAGATAAGGTGGTTTTACGTACTAAACCTGGTTTTCTTCCGAAAGTTGTTTCTAACAAAATCATTAACCAGGAGATAGTCGTGCCTTCTTTGTGTCCGAATCCAGTTTCAAAGAAGGAACGTTTGTTGCACAATTTGGATGTTGTTCGCGCTCTAAAATTCTATTTAGATGCTACAAAGGATTTTAGACAAACATCTTCCTTGTTTGTTGTTTATTCTGGTAAAAGGAGAGGTCAAAAAGCAACTTCTACCTCTCTCTCTTTTTGGATTAAAAGCATCATCAGATTGGCTTATGAGACTGCCGGACGGCAGCCTCCTGAAAGAATCACAGCTCATTCCACTAGGGCTGTGGCTTCCACATGGGCCTTCAAGAACGAGGCTTCTGTTGATCAGATATGTAAGGCAGCGACTTGGTCTTCACTGCACACTTTTACCAAATTTTACAAGTTTGATACTTTTGCTTCTTCTGAGGCTATTTTTGGGAGAAAGGTTTTGCAAGCCGTGGTGCCTTCCATTTAGGTGACCTGATTTGCTCCCTCCCTTCATCCGTGTCCTAAAGCTTTGGTATTGGTTCCCACAAGTAAGGATGACGCCGTGGACCGGACACACCTATGTTGGAGAAAACAGAATTTATGTTTACCTGATAAATTACTTTCTCCAACGGTGTGTCCGGTCCACGGCCCGCCCTGGTTTTTTAATCAGGTCTGATAATTTATTTTCTTTAACTACAGTCACCACGGTATCATATGATTTCTCCTATGCAAATATTCCTCCTTTACGTCGGTCGAATGACTGGGGAAGGCGGAGCCTAGGAGGGATCATGTGACCAGCTTTGCTGGGCTCTTTGCCATTTCCTGTTGGGGAAGAGAATATCCCACAAGTAAGGATGACGCCGTGGACCGGACACACCGTTGGAGAAAGTAATTTATCAGGTAAACATAAATTCTGTTTATCTTAAAAGAAAAGTGCCACCATCCAAAAAAAAAAAAATAGTAAACGTCAATAATAAAGTTTCTCAACTGTTTTTCTTGTGAAGATGTAATGAGCAAGCACATAGCAAAGAAAATGAAAATATAAATGCTTTGTTTGATATTAACACATTTGGAAAGCATTTAATATGTTGATACTCTGTAAATAAATGGGATTCAAGGACTCAACCTTTCCTAGCAGTGATCCCGTTAAATCAGCTATCACAGTGAACTGATTAAGGCAGAATGCATTTTTAGAGCTTTCAAAATCTATTTAGGTTAATACACTGACTGATATATAATGCACTGAAGAATGGCTATGAAGGTTAAATATGAGGACGTCGTCTTTTTTTTTTTTACCAATATCCCGGCCAAGCAGTAATGAGATTAGGGGGAGGTTCAGTCAGTACAGTCAGGTTGAATTTGGGGGGGGGGGGCTTGGGGTGGTGTTTGCCTGCTAAAAATAATCAGTTAGTAGTATTGTTTTTGGAGCATTTTTTTATTGAATTATTCATTTGGCAAGTAAGTTAATCAATGAGTTCATACAATTTGCTTTGATTACATGAGTCACTAATTTGCAGTAAAAGCACATCTATTAATGATTAAAAATATTAAGGTTTTCTTTAGGGCGTACAAACTAAAGTTCCTTTTGACCTAACCAATATTAAGAGATCCAAATTAAGCAGCTCCAGGTAAAGTATAATTAAGTCCAAACAGTAAAATATTTGTGTGTGTTTATATATATATATATATATACACAGTATATATATATATATATATATATATTATATATATATATATATATATATATATATATATATATATATATATATATATATATATATATATATATATATATATATATATTAGACTAAAAAAAGAAATAAAAATATATATATATAAATTAAGGGTTAGATGACAAGAGGACCGCTAACCATTACGCACGAGCGACAAGGATTTTTCGCTCGTATTACAAGTTGAAAGTAAACACAAGACTTAAGAGCAATCGGGATTTACGCTAGAATGATTACTTCGTCCACGGAGCTCTGGTTAACAAAAAAGTTGCACAAAAAGTACACGTACGCTCATCATAACATCTAATAAAAATGATTTTAAAAAATTACACTCAAAAGTTATAAAGTTTTCAGGTGTTAGAAAAAAAAAAGCAGACAAAAGCAGACAAAGGGCTTTAACATTGACATACATGCATAAAGATGTGTATGTATGTATGTATATATACTGTATATATATTTACAGACATATATATACACATACAAACACATAAATACATATGTATACATATATATTAGTGCCTTGGAACCCTTTGTAGTTAAGTTGATGAAAATGTCAAAATCATATTTATGCAATATTCATTTTTAATAAAATGTTATACTGTGTATTTACTGTAAATATTTCACATTCCAATGTTTTCTGCATAGAAATAGAATATGTTCTAAGTATTTATAAATATATATTCATATATATATATATATATATATACTGTATATATATATATATTATATATATATACACACACACCTATATTTAATCATGTATATATAGATATATATTGTACCAAAATACCATAAGATATATATAGAAATATGTATTTATGAATAAATAGAACATATTCTTCTATGTAAAGAACATTGGAATGTGAAATATTCATATTTTCATGTAAGGTTAAGACACTTGAGAATATGCAATTGCGTTTGCATGCTCCATTGACTTCTATGGGGGAATAGGTTATTGCATGTGCAATATCCTAAATTTGTCTTTCTTCTGTTAAGTGTGATCAGTCCACGGGTCATCATTACTTCTGGGATATTACTCCTCCCCAACAGGAAGTGCAAGAGGATTCACCCAGCAGAGCTGCATATAGCTCCTCCCCTCTACGTCACTCCCAGTCATTCTCTTGCACCCAACGACTAGATAGGATGTGTGAGAGGACTATGGTGATTATACTTAGTTTTATATCTTCAATCAAAAGTTTGTTATTTTAAAATAGCACCGGAGTGTGTTATTACCTCTCTGGCAGAGTTTGAAGAAGAATCTACCAGAGTTTTGCTATGATTTTAGCCGGAGTAGTTAAGATCATATTGCTGTTCTCGGCCATCTGAGGAGTGAGGTAAACTTCAGATCAGGGGACAGCGGGCAGATGAATCTGCATAGAGGTATGTAGCAGTTTTTATTTTCTGACAATGGAATTGATGAGAAAATCCTGCCATACCGATATAATGTCATGTATGTATACTTTACACTTCAGTATTCTGGGGAATGGTACTTCACTAGAATTACACTGTAAGAAATACATAAAGCTGTTTAATAACTAGAGATTATGTTTAACGTTTTTGCTGGAATGTAAAATCGTTTTCATTTGCTGAGGTACTGTGTGAATAAATGTTTGGGCACTATTTTTCCACTTGGCAGTTGCTTAATCTGTTTTTCTGACAGTTTCTGTTCTCCCTCACTGCTGTGTGTGAGGGGGAGGGGCCGTTTTTTGGCGCTTTTACTATGCATAAAATATTTCAGTCAGCAACTCATTGTATTCCCTGCATGATCCGGTTCATCTCTACAGAGCTCAGGGGTCTTCAAAACTTATTTTGAGGGAGGTAATTTCTCTCAGCAGAGCTGTGAGAATTATAGTTTGACTGAGATAAAAAACGTTTATTCTGTAATTTGTTTCCTGCTTTCAGAATTTGTTATCTTTGCTAATGGGATTAAACCTTTGCTAAAGTTGTGTTGTTTACAAGGATTGAGGCTATAACTGTTTCAATTTATTAATTTTCAACTGTCATAGATCTTCTGTGCTTCTTAAAGGCACAGTACATTTTAATATTATTCTAATTGAATTGTATTTCCAAGTTGCAAGTTTATTTGCTAGTGTGTTAAACATGTCTGATTCAGAGGATGATACCTGTGTCATTTGTTGCAATGCCAAAGTGGAGCCCAATAGAAATTTATGTACTAACTGTATTGATGCTACTTTAAATAAAAGTCAATCTGTACAAATTGAACAAATTTCACCAAACAACGAGGGGAGAGTTATGCCGACTAACTCGCCTCACGTGTCAGTACCTACATCTCCCGCTCAGAGGGAGGTGCGTGATATTGTAGCGCCGAGTACATCTGGGCGGCCATTACAAATCACATTACAGGATATGGCTACTGTTATGACTGAGGTTTTGGCTAAATTACCAGAACTAAGAGGTAAGCGTGATCACTCTGGGGTGAGAACAGAGTGCGCTGATAATATTAGGGCCATGTCAGACACTGCGTCACAGGTGGCAGAACATGAGGACGGAGAACTTCATTCTGTGGGTGACGGTTCTGATCCAAACAGACTGGATTCAGATATTTCAAATTTTAAATTTAAACTGGAAAACCTCCGTGTATTACTAGGGGAGGTGTTAGCGGCTCTGAATGATTGTAACACAGTTGCAATACCAGAGAAAATGTGTAGGTTGGATAAATATTTTGCGGTACCGACGAGTACTGAGGTTTTTCCTATACCTAAGAGACTTACTGAAATTGTTACTAAGGAGTGGGATAGACCCGGTGTGCCGTTCTCACCCCCTCCGATATTTAGAAAAATGTTTCCAATAGACGCCACCACAAGGGACTTATGGCAAACGGTCCCTAAGGTGGAGGGAGCAGTTTCTACCTTAGCTAAGCGTACCACTATCCCGGTGGAGGATAGCTGTGCTTTTTCAGATCCAATGGATAAAAAGTTAGAGGGTTACCTTAAGAAAATGTTTGTTCAACAAGGTTTTATATTGCAACCCCTTGCATGCATTGCGCCGATCACGGCTGCAGCGGCATTCTGGATTGAGTCTCTGGAAGAGAACATTGGTTCAGCTACTCTGGACGACATTACGGACAGGCTTAGAGTCCTTAAACTAGCTAATTCATTCATTTCGGAGGCCGTAGTACATCTTACTAAACTTACGGCGAAGAATTCAGGATTCGCCATTCAGGCACGCAGGGCGCTGTGGCTAAAATCCTGGTCAGCTGATGTTACTTCTAAGTCTAAATTGCTTAATATACCTTTCAAAGGGCAGACCTTATTCGGGCCCGGGTTGAAAGAGATTATCGCTGACATTACAGGAGGTAAAGGCCATGCCCTGCCTCAGGACAAAGCCAAAGCCAAGACTAGACAGTCTAATTTTCGTTCCTTTCGTAATTTCAAAGCAGGAGCAGCATCAACTTCCTCTGCACCAAAACAGGAAGGAGCTGTTGCTCGCTACAGACAAGGCTGGAAACCTAACCAGTCCTGGAACAAGGGCAAGCAGACTAGGAAACCTGCTGCTGCCCCTAAAACAGCATGAATTGAGGGCCCCCGATCCGGGATCGGATCTAGTGGGGGGCAGACTTTCTCTCTTCGCCCAGGCTTGGGCAAGAGATGTTCAGGATCCCTGGGCGCTAGAGATAATATCTCAGGGATACCTTCTGGACTTCAAATACTCTCCTCCAAGAGAGAGATTTCATCTGTCAAGATTGTCAACAATCCAGACAAAGAAAGAGGCGTTTCTACGCTGCGTACAAGAGCTCTTGTTAATGGGAGTAATCCATCCAGTTCCACGATCGGAACAGGGACAGGGGTTTTACTCAAATCTGTTTGTGGTTCCCAAAAAAGAGGGAACTTTCAGACCAATCCTGGACTTAAAGATCCTAAACAAATTCCTAAGAGTTCCATCGTTCAAGATGGAGACTATTCGGACAATTTTACCTATGATCCAAGAGGGTCAATACATGACCACTGTAGATTTAAAAGATGCTTACCTTCACATACCGATTCACAAAGATCATTATCGGTACCTAAGGTTTGCCTTCCTAGACAGGCATTACCAGTTTGTGGCTCTTCCATTCGGATTGGCTACAGCTCCAAGAATCTTCACAAAGGTTCTGGGTGCTCTTCTGGCGGTACTAAGACCGCGGGGAATCTCGGTAGCTCCATACCTAGACGACATTCTGATACAAGCTTCAAGCTTTCAAACTGCCAAGTCTCATACAGAGTTAGTGCTGGCATTTCTAAGGTCACATGGATGGAAGGTGAACGAAAAGAAAAGTTCACTCGTTCCACTCACAAGAGTTCCCTTCCTGGGGACTCTTATAGATTCTGTAGAAATGAAGATTTACCTGACAGAGGACAGGCTAACAAGACTTCAAAGTGCTTGCCGCACCCTTCATTCCATTCAACACCCGTCAGTGGCTCAATGCATGGAGGTAATCGGCTTAATGGTAGCGGCAATGGACATAGTACCCTTTGCACGCTTACACCTCAGACCACTGCAACTGTGCATGCTAAGTCAGTGGAATGGGGATTACTCAGACTTATCCCCTTCTCTGAATCTGGATCAAGAGACCAGAAATTCTCTTCTATGGTGGCTTTCTCGGCCACATCTGTCCAGGGGGATGCCATTCAGCAGACCAGACTGGACAATTGTAACAACAGACGCCAGCCTTCTAGGTTGGGGTGCCGTCTGGAATTCTCTGAAGGCTCAGGGACAATGGAGTCAGGAGGAGAGTCTCCTGCCAATAAACATTCTGGAATTGAGAGCAGTTCTCAATGCCCTCCTGGCTTGGCCCCAGTTGACAACTCGGGGGTTCATCAGGTTTCAGTCGGACAACATCACGACTGTAGCTTACATCAACCATCAGGGAGGGACAAGAAGCTCCCTAGCTATGATGGAAGTATCAAAGATAATTTGCTGGGCAGAGTCTCACTCTTGCCACCTGTCAGCAATCCACATCCCGGGAGTGGAGAACTGGGAGGCGGATTTCTTAAGTCGTCAGACTTTTCATCCGGGGGAGTGGGAACTTCATCCGGAGGTCTTTGCCCAAATACTTCGACGTTGGGGCAAACCAGAGATAGATCTCATGGCGTCTCGACAGAACGCCAAGCTTCCTCGTTACGGGTCCAGATCCAGGGATCCAGGAGCAGTCCTGATAGATGCTCTGACAGCACCTTGGGACTTCAGGATGGCTTACGTGTTTCCACCCTTCCCGTTGCTTCCTCGATTGATTGCCAGAATCAAACAAGAGAGAGCATCAGTGATTCTAATAGCACCTGCGTGGCCACGCAGGACTTGGTATGCAGACCTGGTGGACATGTCATCCTGTCCACCTTGGTCTCTACCTCTGAAACAGGACCTTCTGATACAGGGTCCCTTCAAACATCAAAATCTAACTTCTCTGAAGCTGACTGCTTGGAAATTGAACGCTTGATTTTATCAAGACGTGGATTTTCTGAGTCAGTTATTGATACCTTAATACAGGCTAGGAAACCTGTTACCAGAAAGATTTACCATAAGATATGGCGTAAATACCTATATTGGTGTGAATCCAAAGGTTACTCTTGGAGTAAGGTTAGGATTCCTAGGATATTGTCTTTTCTACAAGAAGGTTTAGAAAAGGGTTTATCTGCTAGTTCATTAAAGGGACAGATCTCAGCTCTGTCCATTCTGTTACACAAACGTCTGTCAGAAGTTCCTGACGTCCAAGCTTTTTGTCAGGCTTTGGCCAGAATTAAGCCTGTGTTTAAAACTGTTGCTCCACCATGGAGTTTAAACCTTGTTCTTAATGTTTTACAGGGCATTCCGTTTGAACCCCTTCATTCCATTGATATAAAGTTGTTATCTTGGAAAGTTCTATTTTTAATGGCTATTTCCTCGGCTCGAAGAGTCTCTGAATTATCAGCCTTACATTGTGATTCTCCTTATTTGATTTTTCATTCGGATAAGGTAGTCCTGCGTACTAAACCTGGGTTCTTACCTAAGGTAGTTACTAACAGGAATATCAATCAAGAGATTGTTGTTCCTTCTTTATGCCCAAATCCTTCTTCAAAGAAGGAACGTCTACTGCACAACCTGGATGTAGTCCGTGCTCTAAAATTTTACTTACAGGCAACTAAGGAATTTCGACAAACGTCTTCTCTGTTTGTCATTTACTCTGGGCAGAGGAGAGGTCAAAAAGCTTCCGCTACCTCTCTTTCTTTTTGGCTTCGTAGCATAATTCGTTTAGCTTATGAGACTGCTGGACAGCAGCCTCCTGAAAGAATTACAGCTCATTCTACTAGAGCTGTGGCTTCCACTTGGGCCTTCAAGAATGAGGCCTCTGTTGAACAGATTTGCAAGGCTGCAACTTGGTCTTCGCTTCATACTTTTTCCAAATTTTACAAATTTGACACTTTTGCTTCATCGGAGGCTATTTTTGGGAGAAAGGTTCTTCAGGCAGTGGTTCCTTCTGTATAAAGAGCCTGCCTATCCCTCCCGTCATCCGTGTACTTTTGCTTTGGTATTGGTATCCCAGAAGTAATGATGACCCGTGGACTGATCACACTTAACAGAAGAAAACATAATTTATGCTTACCTGATAAATTCTTTTCTTCTGTAGTGTGATCAGTCCACGGCCCGCCCTGTTTTTAAGGCAGGTAAATATTTTTTAATTTATACTCCAGTCACCACTTCACCCTTGGCTTTTCCTTTCTCGTTGGTCCTTGGTCGAATGACTGGGAGTGACGTAGAGGGGAGGAGCTATATGCAGCTCTGCTGGGTGAATCCTCTTGCACTTCCTGTTGGGGAGGAGTAATATCCCAGAAGTAATGATGACCCGTGGACTGATCACACTACAGAAGAAAGGAATTTATCAGGTAAGCATAAATTATGTTTTTTACATGCATCGGGTTAGTGCACGAGCGAAAACAGCTTACTTTTAACTTATAATACAAGCACAACCCGACGTGCACAAAAAGCTTACTTCTTTCTAGCGCAGTTAACACTCCAGCGAGAGTGTTAAATAGCACTCCACTTGTATTCTGGTCCTAAATGTATTAAATCTACTTAACATTGACCCGATCACTATTAATAGAGAAACTGTAATCCCTTAATTTAAGAGCTGTTTTGAGTATGTAATAAGTCAACAGTTCCCATAACTGTCATTTCAGTGGGTATCCGAATTTCAGTACAAGCTGCCAAAATCCTGTTTTCTTTGATTTAAAGACTAATTAGGGAATGTGAGAAGAGAAAAACATTAATTATAACTTAACCTTTTATGCCAAAAGGCACCGCAGCACAACTTAATTTGATGTTAACAGATATTAATATTTAACCTATTAATTTACCTCATAAATTGTTTACGTTTAACGACTCCTCTGAAAAACCATTATCTCAAACCTTTTGCTTTTACCTTTGGTGTAAATGCAAGTTCTCACCACTTGTATTTTTTTTTTTTTTCACTTTTATTTTATTAACACTTTCTATATTGGTTGTACCCATTAATATTTTGTTTTAATCTGTTCCCTTATTTCATCATTTAAAACTGTTATAACTTTAACTTTATACATATTCTGCATGTGAATGTCCGATCAAATCTAAAGTGTGTTTAAAGTCTGCATTCAAATAAGGTAATTTGAACAATACTGTATTTCAAAATAGTATTGTTATATTCATTACAACAACAATAACTTAAAGGGACATTAAACCAAATCTTTTTATTTCATTATTCAGATAGAGAATACAGTTTTAAACAACATCCCAATTTACTTCTATTATCTAATTTGCTTCATTATTCTGATATTCTTTGTTTATGAAATATCAATGCACATGGGTGAGCCAATCACATGAGGCATTGATGTGCAGCCACCAATCAGCAGCTTCTGAGCCTATCTAGATATGCTTTTCAGCAAAGAATATCAAGAGAATGAATCAAATTAGGTAATGGAAGTAAATTAGAAAGTAAAATTGCATGCTCTAGCTGAATCATGAAAGAATAAAAATGGGTTTAATGTCCATTTAAAGGGACATACAACCCAGTTTTTTTTTTTTATTTCATGTTTCAGATAGAGCATGCAATTTTAAACAACTTTCTAATTTACTTTTATTATCAATTTTTCTTCGTTCTCTTGGTATCTTTGGTTGTAAAGTAGGAACATATGCTTAGGAGCCTGCCCATTTCTGGAGCACTATATATCAGCATTTTTGCAAGAATGTTATCCATTTGCAACATCACTAGATGGCATCAATATTTCCTGTCATGTAGTGCCCCAGATGCCTATCTAGGTATCTCTTCAGCACAGAATATCATGTGAATGAAGCAAATTTGATAAAAGAAATCAATTGGAAACTTTTTTTTAAATGGTATGTTCTGACTGAATCACAAAATTATTTTTTGTGTGTTTCATATGCTTTTTTTTTGGGTCAAATCGTCCTGCTAATGTATTGATCAGAATACCATTGTCCACGTTTTTCTTTTTTTTCAATGTTTTTGTTTTGTCTTATGTATAAATAAGTGAGTTGAATAGTATACAGTAGAAGTGTAATACGATTCAGCCATTTTTAAGTATTTCTTAGATTTTTAGACCACATTCTCAGCCCTATTAATCAAATAAAAAATATTGCTGTAAATTTACAATGAACTTTATGCGCAAGGACTTTATCCTGTTTATAGGTTGATGTCCATGGAAAATACAATACGGTTCTCATACTGAAAATAATTAGGATCCGCTATTAAACCAATTGTGTTCTATGAGCATTGTGACTAACTGCATCCCTCTCACACAGGCATGAATGTACGTTGGCATCAAAAACATAAATGTGAAAAGATTTTTCTATGCACCAACTCTTAAAGGGATATGAAACCCCAATTATTATTTTTCATGATTCAGATAGAGCACACCATTTTAAAGATCTTTTTAAATGTACCTCTATTATCAAATTTGCTTAATTCTCTTGGTATCCTTTGGTGAAGGAGCTGCAATGCAGTACTGAGAATTATCTGAACACATTTGGTGAGTCAATCACAAGAGGCATATATATGTAGCCACCAATCAGCAGCTAGCTCCCAGTAGTGCATTGCTGCCCCTGAGCCTACATAAGTATGCATTTCAACAAAGGATACCGCAATAACAAAACAAATTAGATAACGGAAGTAAAATGGAAAATTGAAATGACATGCTCTGTCTGAATCACAAAAGCCTTATGTTACCTTGTTTTTCTCTTTTAAAGGAAAGTCCCTTGTAAGGGTAAGTCTTTAATGGGACATGAAACCCAAATTTTAAATTTCATGATTTGGAAAGAGCAGAGAATTTTAAACAACTTTTCAATTTACTTCTATTATCTAATGTGCTTCATTCTTTTGATATCCTTTGTTGAAAGGTATATTTGAATAGGCTAAGTAGCTGCTGATTGGTGGCTGCACATAGATGCCTTGTGTGATTGGCTCACCCATGTGCATGGCTATTTCTTCAACAAAGGATATCTGAAGAATGAAGCAAATTAAATAATAGAAGTAAATTGGAATGTTGTTTACAATTGTGTTCTCTATCTGAATCATGAAAGAAAAAAAAAAATGGTGTCCCTTGAAAGTCACTCATCTAGAGCCTAGCACAGTATTCTACAGCACAATTTCTTTTGTATTTATTCTTTTTTTGTCCCTCCCTAAAGGGTTACAAATATCCAGTTGATTTATAGAAGGGTTACCTCTTGCAAATGTTTTCATATGGTTTTCAAAAGTTTCTTTTGCACTTTTTAAACTCCTCCAATAGTTTGCAAAGTTAAAATTGGACTCCTTCAGAAAATACTTTTTTACATGAGTTGTCAAGTGATTTTTGGTTTTACCAAACTTTGCCAACTTTACATATTGAGCAATCAACTTGAAGTTGGACAGTCAACTCAAATTGTTTAAAAAGATAGATAATCCCTTTATTACCCATTCCCCAGTCTTGTACAGCCAACACGATTATATTAATGTACTTTTTTCTCTGTGATTACCTTGTATCTAAGCATCTTCTGACAGCCCCCTTATCACATGGCTATTCATTTATTATCTATTGACTTGCATTTTAGCCAATTAGTACAGTGTCTGCCACAACCCACGGGTGTGAGCACAATGTTATCTTTATGGCTCACATGAACTAGCAGTCCCCTGTTGTGAAAAGCTAATAAAAAGTATGTGATAAGAGGCTGTCTGTAGTGGCTTAGAAACAGGCAGACATTTATAGGTTTCAATTTTATAAAGTATATTAATATAACAGTGTTGATTATTGTGTAAAGGCTTTGTCTATCTTTTTAAACAATAACAATGTTGGTGTTGACTGTCCCTTTAATAACCATAGTATATGCACCAGAATTGTAATTTATCATTGTGGAAGAGGTATTTTATTTATTAGTTTGGAAACATAAGAAATATCCGAGCATGGGAAGAGAGAGATGTATTTTGAAAGCAATGGTATGAATGGTTTTGAACAATGGTATGAAACCTTAAAGGGACAATAAACCCCCCAAAATATTTAAATGATTCAGATAGAACATGCAATTTAAAACGGCTTTCCAAGGTACTTCTATTATCAAATATGCTTCATTCTCTTTCTATCCTTTACTGAATGATCAGCATTTCACTATTGGTAGCTAGCTAAACACATAAGATCAGCCAATGGCAAGCGGCATATGTGCAGCCACCAATTAGCAGTTAGCTCCCAGGTATGCATTACTGCTCCTAAGCCTGCCTAGGTATGATTTTCAACAAAGGATACCAAGAAAACAAAGCACATTCGATAATTGAAGTAACTTGGAAATTGTATGCTTTATCTAAAACAAAAAAGAAAAGTTTGGGTTTTCATATCCCTTTGAAGGGACACTCAATCAAAATTAAACTTTCATTATTCAGATAGAAGATGCCATTTTAAACAACTTTCCCATTTACTTCCATTAACTAAATGTGCACAGTCTTTTTATATTTAAACTTTTTCTGCCACCAGCTCCTACTGAGCATGTGCAAGAATAAGTGTGTATGCATTTGTGAATGGCTGATGGCTGTCACATGGTACGTGTATGCATTTGTGATTGGCTGATGGCTGTCACATGGTACAGGGGGAGTGGAAAAAGACATAACTTTTAAAATTGTCAGAAAAAAAAATCTACTACTCATTTAAAGTTCAGACTAAGTGCTATTGCATTGTCTTGTTATCTTGCATTTGTTGATTATGCAAATCTACTGTGTTGACTGGAATGAAAGGTAAATGTAGTATAGTATATAGATCAAATAGAAGGAAAAAAACACATATCAATTAGTGCTCATATTAGATTTTCCAATATATCATAGTTCATATTTATAAATAATTGAAAATATTAATTGATGTCTTAATTCTCAGATATTTATTTATTAGATAAAATATAACTTTTTTTTTAAAGCCCCCCCCCCCCCCCCAAGAAAAAGAATCAATAATAATAATTTAATAATAAACAAATGCACTTGTTACTGTTTTTAACTGATCAAATAAATTATTATTATTATTATGTTTGGTTTCTTGTGTCATGCTATTTATTTTGAGCGAGTTTTTCCTTTCCAAGGTTTCACTGCTTTTAAATGTGTTTTCAGTTTTTAATAATATAACCAAATGTGGGAAAATACAACACAGCTTTTGTGTTTTTTTTATTTATTTATTAAATACATATTAAAAAAATAAATAAATGAAACAATGACTGTTATTAAAGTGGCAAATATATCTCAAAACATTATTTAACATTTAGTAGGAACCTTGCTGTAAGATGGAGTATAGCAAAAGACGAGCCATCAAATGCCCTCTTGACATTTCTAATTAGACAAATTAAAAGAACTATGATTACGTGCAAAATCCTTACATTTCTGTAACTCTCTGTGTAATCATCTGCCATTTAAAAAATCACTTGACCTATACCGTGTCCTTGATATGAGGAACTGAAGTATAAAGAGGTTTGATGACACAAAATAACTAATAAAGAATAATTATTCTCCCATTGTGCATAGTTGAATAGGTTAATCAGATATATTATGTACCTCGGATAAGAAGAAAATATTTAAATAATTTGTTGGAAAGGAAGGTAAATAAAAACTCATAAGGGGGGAGGATCATCTTCAGTAAGGTAAATATCTCATATTTCTATATTATTTTGTGGGGCTAGGTCACTTGTTTACCCTCTCCACACTTTTTAATCTACAGCTCTATTTAAAGGGACACTCGAGTCAAAATTAAACTTTTATGATTCAGATAAAACAGGCAATTTTAAACAACTTTACAATTGACTTCCTTTAAAGGGCCACTGTAAGTAATTTTTTTCTTTGCCTGTTACTAAATAACTACCCCAAATACGCTTTTTATCAATAGCATTTCATTAACATATCTCTACCGTATATCAGAAATCTTGTCTGCAAATTTAATTGTTTTCCAAACCCACTCCGTGGGTATCCTTTGCTCTGTACCAATCCGTTTACAATACCTAGGTTTCAAAATGGCGCTTTAAACACAATTTCATTGGTTTAAGTATTTTGAACACACAGTGCTGAAAATAGTGGGCAGGATAACGTGACATCATCGGCGAATAAAAGATATAACTTTTAGAACGTTATGAAACTTCGTTTTGGAGAAAATATAGGTCAGTAGGTTTTAATTAATGTTTATTAACTTTAATATGTTAGTTGTTTAGCTTAAAAATTATAACAGAAAGTAATCCTTTAACAAAATGTGCAGTCTTTCTTCTGTTATGTGTGATCAGTCCACGGGTCATCATTACTTCTGGGATATAACTCCTCCCCAACAGGAAATGCAAGAGGATTCACCCAGCAGAGCTGATATAGCTCCTCCCCTCTACGTCAGTCCCAGTCATTCTCTTGCACCCAACGACTAGATAGGATGTGTGAGAGGACTATGGTGATTATACTTAGTTTTTATGACTTCAATCAAAAGTTTGTTATTTTATAATAGCACCGGAGCGTGTTATTACTTCTCTGGCAGACTTTGAGGAAGAATCTACCAGAGTTTTTACTATGATTTTAACCGGAGTAGTTAAGATCATATTGCTGTTCTCGGCCATCTGAGGGAGGTAAAAGCTTCAGATCAGGGGACAGGGGCAGATGAATCTGCATTGAGGTATGTAGCAGTTTTTATTTTCTGAATGGAATTGATGAGAAAATCCTGCTATACCGTTATAATGACATGTATGTATACACTTCAGTATTCTGGGAATGGTACTTCACCGGAACTACTTTGTTAAAGGTCACTAATCTTTTTAATAAGTATTATATCATGTTAAACGTTTTTGCTGGAATGTAGAATCGTTTACACTGTTGAGGTACTGAGTAAATAAATGTTTGGGCTTTATTTTCCACTTGGCAGTAGTTTATTTTGAATTGTGACAGTTTCGTTTCTCTTCACTGCTGTGTGTGAGAGGGAGGGGCCGTTTTTGGCGCTCTTTGCTACGCATCAACAATTTCCAGTCAGCTATTATTTTTCCTGCATGATCCGGTTCATCTCTGACAGATCTCAGGGGTCTTCAAACTTCTTGAAGGGAGGTACATTCTCTCAGCAGAGCTGTGAGAACTTGTTATATTGACTGCGGATAAAGACGTTACTCAATAATTTTTATGTCAAATTTAGTTATGTTATCTTACTAATGGGAACAAAACCTTTGCTAAAAGTTGTGTTGTTTTAAAGTTGATGCTATAACTGTTCTCAGTTTTTTATCTCAACTGTCATTTAATCATTTAATCGTTTAAGTACCTCTTTGAGGCACAGTACGTTTTTGCTAAAAAAGATTATAACCAGGTTGCAAGTTATTGCTAGTGTGTTAAACATGTCTGACTCAGAGGATATCTGTGTCATTTGTTCCAATGCCAAGGTGGAGCCCAATAGAAATTTATGTACTAACTGTATTGATGCTACTTTGAATAAAAGTCAATCTGTACAATGTGAACAAATTTCACCAATCTGCGAGGGGAGAGTTATGCCGACTAACTCGCCTCACGCGGCAGTACCTGCATCTCCCGCCCGGGAGGTGCGTGATATTATGGCGCCTAGTACATCTGGGCGGCCATTGCAGATAACATTACAAGATATGGCTACTGTTATGACTGAAGTTTTGTCTAAATTACCTGAGCTAAGAGGCAAGCGTGATCACTCTGGGGTGAGAACAGAGTGCGCTGACAATACTAGGGCCATGTCTGATACTGCGTCACAGCTTGCAGAGCATGAGGACGGAGAGCTTCATTCTGTGGGTGACGGTTCTGATCCAAACAGATTGGATTCAGATATTTCAAATTTTAAATTTAAATTGGAGAACCTCCGTGTATTACTAGGGGAGGTCTTAGCAGCTCTCAATGATTGTAACACCGTTGCAATACCAGAGAAACTATGTAGGTTGGATAAATACTTTGCGGTACCGGCGAGTACTGACGTTTTTCCTATACCTAAGAGATTAACTGAAATTGTTACTAAGGAGTGGGATAGACCCGGTGTGCCGTTCTCACCCCCTCCAATATTTAGAAAGATGTTTCCAATAGACGCCACCACTCGGGACTTATGGCAAACGGTCCCTAAGGTGGAGGGAGCAGTTTCTACTCTAGCTAAGCGTACCACTATCCCGGTGGAGGATAGCTGTGCCTTTTCAGATCCAATGGATAAAAAATTGGAGGGTTACCTTAAGAAAATGTTTGTTCAACAAGGTTTTATTTTGCAACCCCTTGCATGTATCGCGCCGATTACGGCTGCGGCAGCATTTTGGATTGAGTCTCTGGAAGAGAACCTTAGTTCATATACGCTAGACGACATTATGGACAGGCTTAGAGTCCTTAAACTAGCTAATTCATTCATTTCGGAGGCCGTAGTACATTTAACCAAACTTACGGCTAAGAACTCAGGATTCGCCATACAGGCACGTAGGGCACTGTGGCTAAAATCCTGGTCAGCTGATGTTACTTCTAAGTCCAAATTACTTAATATACCTTTCAAGGGGCAGTCCTTATTTGGGCCCGGTTTGAAAGAAATTATCGCTGACATTACAGGAGGTAAGGGCCACGCCCTACCTCAAGACAAAGCCAAAGCTAAGGCTAGACAGTCTAATTTTCGTCCCTTTCGGAATTTCAAAACAGGAGCAGCATCAACCTCCACTGCACCAAAACAGGAAGGAGCTGTTGCTCGTTACAGGCAAGGCTGGAAGCCCAACCAGTCCTGGAACAAGGGCAAACAGGCCAGGAAACCTGCTGCTGCCCCAAAGACAGCATGAACCGAGAGCCCCCGATCCGGGACCGGATCTAGTGGGGGGCAGACTTTCTCTCTTCGCCCAGGCCTGGGCAAGAGATGTTCAGGATCCCTGGGCGCTAGAGATCATATCTCAGGGATACCTTCTAGACTTCAAATTATCTCCCCCAAGAGGGAGATTTCATCTGTCAAGATTGTCAACAAACCAGATAAAGAAGGAAGCGTTTCTACGCTGTGTACAAGATCTGTTATTAATGGGAGTGATCCATTCGGTTCCGCGGTCGGAACAAGGACAAGGGTTCTACTCAAACCTGTTTGTGGTTCCCAAAAAAGAGGGAACCTTCAGACCAATCTTAGATTTAAAGATTCTAAACAAATTCCTAAGAGTTCCATCATTCAAAATGGAAACTATTCGGACAATCTTGCCCATGATCCAAAAGGGTCAGTACATGACCACAGTAGATTTGAAAGATGCTTACCTTCACATACCGATCCACAAAGATCATCACCGGTATCTACGGTTTGCCTTCCTAGACAGGCACTACCAGTTTGTAGCTCTTCCATTCGGATTGGCTACGGCCCCAAGAATCTTCACAAAGATTCTAGGTGCCCTCCTGGCGGTACTAAGACCGCGAGGGATTTCGGTAGCTCCGTATCTAGACGACATTCTAATACAGGCTTCAAGCTTTCAAACTGCCAAGTCTCATACAGAGTTAGTTCTGGCATTTCTAAGGTCGCATGGATGGAAAGTGAACGAAAAGAAGAGTTCTCTTTTTCCTCTCACAAGAGTTCCATTCTTGGGGACTCTTATAGATTCTGTAGAAATGAAGATTTACCTGACAGAGGACAGGTTAACAAAACTTCAAGATGCATGCCGTGTCCTTCATTCCATTCAACACCCGTCAGTAGCTCAATGCATGGAGGTGATCGGCTTAATGGTAGCGGCAATGGACATAGTACCTTTTGCACGCCTACACCTCAGACCGCTGCAATTATGCATGCTAAGTCAGTGGAATGGGGATTACTCAGATTTGTCCCCTACTCTGAATCTGAATCAAGAGACCAGAAATTCTCTTCTATGGTGGCTTCATCGGCCACACCTGTCCAGGGGGATGCCATTCAGCAGGCCAGACTGGACAATTGTAACAACAGACGCCAGCCTACTAGGTTGGGGCGCTGTCTGGAATTCTCTGAAGGCTCAGGGATTATGGAATCAGGAGGAGAGTCTCCTTCCAATAAACATTCTGGAATTGAGAGCAGTTCTCAATGCCCTTCTGGCTTGGCCCCAATTAACGACTCGGGGGTTCATCAGGTTTCAGTCGGACAATATCACGACTGTAGCTTACATCAACCATCAGGGAGGGACAAAAAGCTCCCTAGCAATGATGGAAGTATCAAAGATAATTCGATGGGCAGAGTCTCACTCTTGCCACCTGTCAGCAATCCACATCCCGGGAGTGGAGAACTGGGAGGCGGATTTCTTGAGTCGCCAGACTTTTCATCCGGGGGAGTGGGAACTTCATCCGGAGGTCTTTGCCCAAATACTTCGACGTTGGGGCAAACCAGAGATAGATCTCATGGCGTCTCGCCAGAACGCCAAACTTCCTCACTACGGGTCCAGATCCAGGGATCCGGGTGCGGTTCTGATAGATGCCTTGACAGCACCTTGGAACTTCGGGATGGCTTATGTGTTTCCACCCTTCCCGCTGCTTCCTCGATTGATTGCCAAAATCAAACAGGAGAGAGCATCAGTGATTCTAATAGCACCTGCATGGCCACGCAGGACTTGGTATGCAGATCTAGTGGACATGTCATCCTGTCCACCTTGGTCTCTACCTCTAAGACAGGACCTTCTGATACAGGGTCCGTTCAAACATCAAAATCTAACTTCTCTGAAACTGACTGCTTGGAAATTGAACGCTTGATTTTATCAAAACGTGGGTTTTCTGAGTCGGTTATTGATACCCTGATACAGGCTAGGAAGCCTGTTACCAGAAAGATTTACCATAAAATATGGCGTAAATACCTATACTGGTGTGAATCCAAACGTTACTCCTGGAGTAAGGTTAGGATCTCTAGGATCTTGTCCTTTCTACAAGAGGGCTTAGAAAAGGGTTTATCGGCTAGTTCATTAAAGGGACAGATTTCAGCCCTGTCCATCTTGTTACACAGGCGTCTGTCAGAAAATCCAGACGTCCAGGCCTTTTGTCAGGCTTTAGCTAGGATCAAGCCTGTGTTTAAAGCTGTTGCTCCACCATGGAGTTTAAACTTAGTTCTTAACGTTTTACAGGGGGTTCCGTTTGAACCCCTTCATTCCATTGATATAAAATTGTTATCTTGGAAAGTTCTGTTTTTAATGGCTATTTCCTCGGCTCGAAGAGTCTCTGAGTTATCAGCATTATATTGTGATTCTCCTTATCTGATTTTTCACTCAGACAAGGTAGTTCTGCGTACTAAACCTGGGTTCTTACCTAAGGTAGTTACTAACAGGAATATCAATCAAGAGATTGTTGTTCCATCCTTGTGTCCAAATCCTTCTTCAAAGAAGGAACGTCTTCTACACAATCTGGATGTAGTTCGTGCCCTCAAGTTCTACTTGCAGGCAACTAAAGAGTTTCGTCAAACTTCTTCCCTGTTTGTCGTTTATTCTGGACAGAGGAGAGGTCAAAAAGCTTCTGCTACCTCTCTCTCTTTTTGGCTTCGTAACATAATACGTTTAGCCTATGAGACTGCTGGACAGCAGCCTCCTGAAAGAATTACAGCTCATTCCACTAGAGCTGTGGCTTCCACTTGGGCCTTTAAGAATGAGGCCTCTGTTGAACAGATTTGCAAGGCTGCAACTTGGTCTTCGCTGCATACTTTTTCCAAATTTTACAAATTTGACACTTTTGCTTCTTCGGAGGCTATTTTTGGGAGAAAGGTTCTTCAGGCAGTGGTTCCTTCTGTATAATGAGCCTGCCTATCCCTCCCGTCATCCGTGTACTTTTGCTTTGGTATTGGTATCCCAGAAGTAATGATGACCCGTGGACTGATCACACATAACAGAAGAAAAAATAATTTATGCTTACCTTATAAATTCCTTTCTTCTGTTGTGTGATCAGTCCACGGCCCGCCCTGTTTTTAAGGCAGGTAAATATCTTTTAAATTATACTCCAGTCACCACTTCACCCTTGGTTACTCCTTTCTCGTTGATTCTTGGTCGAATGACTGGGACTGACGTAGAGGGGAGGAGCTATATCAGCTCTGCTGGGTGAATCCTCTTGCATTTCCTGTTGGGGAGGAGTTATATCCCAGAAGTAATGATGACCCGTGGACTGATCACACAACAGAAGAAAGGAATTTATCAGGTAAGCATAAATTATGTTTTTTACTTGCTTCACATTTACTTGGTATCCGCGTTAATGGTAAAAGAAAATGACGCTCAGATGGCAACCATTCAGCCCTTCATTTATTTGAATTTGCTTTCATTAAATAGAGTGTATAGATGATATACATATAAATACAATGTGTGTGTATATAAAACAATATTAATTGTGAGGGGGGTGGAAGTCTTGGTGAGTTCCCACACTTTTTTTTTTTGTAGGACTTGACCCCTGAATCCTATGAACAAGAGACCTGGCAAACCCCAAATGTGCGTTTCGGCCTGTTGTTAGGCCTCATCAGTGTGCCCTAAGAGATATGGCTGCACCTCACTGACAACGCCCTCACAAGACTGAAACATACATGGGATTGCCTGGTATTTTTAACTGGACCAGACTGATATACTGCAGGAAAGTTCCTCTCTGTGAAAGGCACATGCTAGGCAAAAAGAGGCTGTTCCTTGATTGCTAACTAGCTATAAAACAACTTATTGCACTATTGTTCATTCCTGATTGAGTAGTTATTTCTTTTTGTGCATAAAGATTAAATGAATATATTCTACTGTATGATTTTAAAAATATCCTATATAATAAAAGGCCAAGTATGTTTGTCCGATGCAGTCATGCTCAGTAGAGAGTGCGCAAGACAAACATACCTGGCCTTAACCCCTTAACGACCAGCGCTGATGCGCAGTAGAGACTGCGCAAGACAAGGGCCTCTCTCTGCCGCGATCTCGCTAAAAGTAGCGAGATCACGCTATTTCTGCATGCCCCACGAGTCTTGCAGAGGTACCGAGGGACGGGAACAGGTGGGACCATTTCAGAAAAAATGTATGCTAACAGCGGCAGGGAGGTGGAAGGAGGTACAGGGGGATCCTAGCTTGGAGGGGGGAATAAAGGCTAGAGAAAGGATCTGGGAGGGGTTCATTTTGGCCGTGTACACGGCTTTAACACTAGTATTGTATAATACAGTAAAATAAGCACATTTGATAGAAATAAATAGTAGTAAAAAAACGGCAATATAATCAGAAGTTAGATTAGCAAATATGGACTATTCTGAAGCTAACAAATACAGTGTCACTTTCGTTAAATCATTGGCGTTCGTATCAATTTATAGAGCTATGTATCTCCTAGTGGACAGGATTTATATTA
Organism: Bombina bombina; assembly: GCF_027579735.1. NCBI lineage: Eukaryota > Metazoa > Chordata > Amphibia > Anura > Bombinatoridae > Bombina > Bombina bombina. The sequence goes on from NC_069502.1 coordinate 888,579,390, forward strand.
AAAAATATATTATTTTTTGTTGTTGAACTCTTTAAGTCAATGTTTACATCAAGAGGAAATATGTAATTGATATAATTGTGATTCATATTATGTAGCTAGATAAAAGAATGCACTGAGATCAAAACCAAAAAAAAGCTTTATTGGAATTCCAGCAGATTTTTTTCCTTCTTGTTTTGTTTCACTCTCTCTTATTATCTCAGTTTCTCTATCAATCACTCTCCTTCCTTTCTCTCCGTCTCTCTCTCTCAGGAATATCAAAATGATTTCCTCCCAGTACATTCTGTTTAGTTGTTAGACTCAAAGCATAACACAGCCTGTTCATTTTCATAATAGCAAATTGTGCTATTAAAGATGCACTAAACACCTTGAGACTTTTTTTTATTATGTTTATTTGATCAAATAATCAAGTAAACAATACAAAAGTCAAATTTCTCTCCAAATAAAAACAAATGACATGTAGTTTATACAAGTACCAACTGCATAACACCTTGAGAGTTTAATGTATAATGTTTAGTTTAATTGTAGATTTTCTAATTGACAGACCTATCAAGGCTAACCCTGCTATACATATATCCCTAATTGGCTTTAACAGATAGTGACTGCAAAACAAAGCACTTTGCACTAACATAATATCTAGCCTTATTGTCTGCAGACACAAGCCCTCATTTGCTCCTCCAGATCAAAATAGTGGATGGAGTTTAGCTACTGAAAAACAATTGCAGCAAATAAGATGTTAATATGTTTTAAAACATTTAAGCTTGATATGTTATTTTATACGAAGACAATATTAATGCCTTGTTATTACAAGATGATTTCTGTTCCGTAATAGGACAATAAACACTTTGAGAGGGTAATTTAAAATGATAAATTATATGTAAAAAAAAGTCTGCAATTTACTTTTATTATTTATTTTTTCCCTTTTCTTGTAATTCCATTCTGAAATTGTGAGCTTTCCAGTTCCTGTTAGAAATGGAAAAGCAGAACACTGTTATATTCCACACAGCCATTGGCTGCACACTCTAGTGACCTATTTATAACTGTCCCTAATTGGCCACAGTAGAGTAGGTAACCTAAGTTACAACATGGAAGCTCCCATTGTTTTATAGACACTAAAACTTTACACTTTTTTTGTCAATAATTAAACATCGAATGAAACTTTAAAAAATACATCTACATGTTATTCTCAGACTAATCTTTTGTTTGAATGCATCATTCTATCTAGCATGTATTTAGTGTTTAATGTCCCTTTAACGTAAAACAATACCATTAGTTATGTGGATGTAACTGAATGTTAAACAATGAGTTACATAAATTATAATAATAATTAATTACACACATCTGTTCCTATCACTATTGATACAGGCTATTATTAAGCATACTGAAGCATTTCCTAGTCATGTAGAATTAGATATCTCTGATGATGCATTAATTGGAAATCATATGTCTCAAATATGGCAATGGTAATTGTTTTTATTGATCACATATATAACTGTGCTATTAGAACACTTAGATTCAGGATCCATCAGTTGTCCTGGAGGTTTCTTCTTACTTGGTCACAGATGGTTAGTTTGCGACTTATTCATGTTCTATATTTTTATGGGACAGTTAAAGTGCCCCATTATTGCCACTATGTGAAATCATATGTTGGGCCACAAACGCGCACAATTAAAGGGGTAGTAAACATTACACCCCCCCCCTCATAATTATATACGAAGTGCACAATTAATACCCCATTTTCTGTACATTTATTACCTTTAAAAAAATCTGTCCTGCTGAATAAACATATCCCCCAACGTTTGTGACTAGTTATTAGGGACTATTAGGAGATTGTGAGGAGCCACTGTTGTTTTGTGGGCTATACAGTGTTGGGACGAGTCACTGGTGGATAGTTGGTGGGAGTGTGCAGGTGATCAGTGGGCGTGTCTAGCGAGTTTATGGGTGTGTCTATGATTGTGGGTGTGGCTAAGGAAAATTCTGCAAAGAGGGACATCTTAGGGCTCCATGTACTAAGCAGTCAGCGAGCTACCCGCAACAAATCTCGCGTCAAAACTCGCAAACTGATATGTACAAAGCCGTCAATTATGTTAAAACTCGCATCTTTAAAATTGCGAGCGTACTTATCCGCCAAACCTCGCTACCGCTCCATTTTTCACTGTAATTAGACACATTTGACCACCAACTCGCCAAAAAACGAATGTACTAAAAAATCTATTTGTCCGCTCGCTACAATTTCCACTCCCACCTCGCTATTTTTGCCTCGCCACCTTTTAGGTGGCGGGCAAGGTACAAAACAATAGGAAAGTCAATCTAGACGCCAGTCTAGACATATATAAAAGGCAGTAATATCAGCATTGTACTTACAGCATAACTGGCGTCTAATTTGTCTCTCATTTCCATGTACATAAATTGCGCCCAATTTGTCGACTGTAATTAAAGAGTAATCTATTTAAATTTGTATTGTTAGTTGTCAATCTTTATAATTATTTTTATATTAATATTTATATATTATCAGATCCAGATGAAGCCATATCCAAATTGTAAATAAATATTACAAAAATAACGCTCTGTTATCACTCTTCAAAAAATTTTGAACAATAATAAAGTTGTTTAGATAAGTTGAACTTTTATAGGAGCAAAATTCTATTCCCGCGACTACTATGATGTTCGTGACACCTTGCATGTCACGTGTTAATAATTGGCCAGACAATTCAACTGAAAGTTAAGTACCATCAGCTTAGTCGCGGCGAGCGAGGCGTCAAATTTATCAACAATCCGCAACTGCTCGCGGCGGGCTAGACTTGTCTATTTATTGGGGGAATATTAGTACATAGCGACAGCGGACACCATTTCGCCCGCGGCGAGTAACGGCGAGTTTATCCGCGTCTACAATGACGGATGAATTGACGGCTTAGTACATGGAGCCCATAGTATAGCTGTCTCAGAAGAACAGCAGGACAGAGCTCAGAATTAGGGACTATCCCTCTGAAATAGGGACAGTTGGGAGGCCCCGGGTAAAGGTTTAAAATGAAGAAACTCTAAACTACCATAAGAAACTTGTTCAGAGTTGGAGCTGTGTGTATAAATTAACATTAATGTTTTATACAATAATATGGTCTTATTGTTCTATCAGTTGTGATAAAAGGCACAACACAAAACATCTAGCAATTTAATACCTTAATTCCCTGCCACTTACAATCATCACAGTACCAAAAATACTCTAAATGCTTATGACATTTTTAACAACTGTTTTGCTGCCTATGTTCCCATTTGTTCTGTCATTTTTAGTTTGATGTGCATTTTATTCACCATATAGTTAACATGTCAGCAGGAGGAAAGCTTAAAACATATTTTTGGCCAATATTGCCATGGAAACCTAAAAAGAAAATCCATGCACTGCCCTAACTTGGTACTTAAATACTTATTTCAGCTCTGCATCAAATACATTTCTTTTTAAACATCTAGTTTGTTTTTTTGAGCCACGTCTAATTAGCTTGCTTGATACTTAAAGGGACAGTAAAGTCAAAATTAAACTTGTATGATTCAATTTTAAACAAATTTCCAGTTTACTTCTGTTGTCAAATTTGCTTTGCTGTCTTACCTATTAAAGGGACATGAAACCCAAGTTGTTTTCTTTCATGAATACAATTTTTTTTTAAAGTTTCCAATTTACTTCTGTTATTAAATTTGCGTTGTTCTCATGTTATTCTCTGTTGAAGAGATATCTAGATAGGTCGCGTGCACATGTCTAGGGCATTACTTGACAGGAAATAGTGCTGCCATCTAGTGAAAAAATGCTTCCGTATAGCGCTGCTGACACATGCACGCTCCTGAACTCACCTTCCTGCTTTTCAACAAAGGATAGCAAGAAGATGAAGAAAAATTGATTATAGTAAATTGGAAAGTTGTTTAAAATTATATGTTCTATCTGAATCATGAAAGCAAAAAGTTAGGTTTTATGTCCTTTTAAGGCTCAGGAGACGCAATGCACTACTGGGAGCTAGCTGCACACATTGAGTGAGCCATTGATGAAGTACTGTATACATGTGCAGCCACCAATCACAAGCTTCTTCCCAGAAGTGCATTGCTGCTCCTGAGCTACCTAGGTATGCTTTTCAGGAAAGAATAAAAAAAGAACAAAGATGCAATAAATTAAAAAAAAAAATGGTAATTGATGTAATATGTTGTTTAAAATGGTATTCTCTGTCTGAATCATGAAAGTGTAAATGAGCACTAATTTCAAGACAGAGTGACTAGCCTTGCTGTCTGTGGACTAAAGCCTAGATTGGCTCTTCCAAATAAGCTAAATGATTGGGTATAGAAAAATAACTGCAGTAAAAATGGTTAATTTGTAAAAAAATAAAATAATAATAACAGTGTTGGTTGTGCTAAACTGGGGAATTAGCAATAAACGGGTTATCTATCTTTGAAAACAATAAAAATGATGTCCCTTTAAAGAGACAGTAAAGTCAAAATTAAACTTTTATGATTCAGATAGAGCATGCAGTTATAAACAACTTTGCCAATTTAGTTTTATCATCAAATTTGCTTTGTTTTCTTGGTATCTTTTATTGAAGAGTAAAAATAGGTAGGTTCACAAGAGCTCAGGAGTGTGCACGTGTCTTTAGTACTTTATGGCAGCAGTGTTTTGCAACATTATTTGTGGCTTGTTAGACAATGTTGCAAAACACTGCTGCCATAGAGTACTAAAACACGTGCACACTTCTGAGCTCTTATGAGTCTACCTAGTTTTACTCTTCAATAAAAGATTCCAAGAGAACAAAGCAAACTTGATAACAGAAATAAATTGGAAAGTTGTTTAGAATTGCATGCTCTATCTGAATCATGAAAGTTTAATTTTGACTTTACTGTCCCTTTAAACTACAAAAAAATGTAATTGATATATTTTGCAAAAATACTTTTTTTTTTTTTTTTAAATACTGTACTTTGTTTTCTGACTACAGTGTCTCTTTAACTAGCGCACAGGTAAAATTATCAGCTGATGTGTAAAAGCAGGTTAGTAACCATGGTTACTGATCAGCTGATGTCACCAGTGCTCTAGTTAAACTGCTGTGTACACCTACAGTTGCGGGGTTACCACTCACCATGCTATTGTTTTTCCATTTGTACTGCAGCTGTCTTTAAAGAGTTTCTCTTACTTTAACCCATTACAGAAGCCTGTTGGTAACGCTCTGCATCTTTATACTGGGCGCTGCCATCTTGGTACACAGTGCATATCCTGTGACTCAAGCAATGCACTTTTACAGATCAGTGGCTAATTTCTAAACTGTTGAAGCCGCCTCTTATCTCAGTGCATTTTGACAGGTTTTCACAGTTAGGCTCTAGTTCACTAGTTTATGTGTTTCATACAGATAACATTGTGCTCACTCCCGTGGAGTTATTTATAAGTCAGCACTGATTGGCTACAATGCAAGTCTGTCAACAGAGCTGAGATAAGGGGGGCAATCTCCAGAAGCTTAGATACAAGGTAATCACAGAGGTAAAAAGTATATTAATATAACAGCCTTGGTTATGAAAAACTGGGAAATGGGTAATAAAGTAGGGTGACCATATTGCCGCTTTAAAAAGGGACACATATGAAAAACACATATGTCAGGGCTCTTTTCAGGGCTGTTTAAAGACATTGTTTTTTATAAGAACCCTGACATATGTATTTTCTTCTTAAATGGAAAGAGTCCATAGCTGCATTCATTACTTTTGGGAAATAAGAACCTGGCCACCAGGAGGAGACAAAGACACCCCAGCCAAAGGCTTAAATACTCCTCCCACTCCCCTCATCCCCCAGTCATTCTTTGCCTTTCGTCCCAGGAGGTTGGCAGAGACGTGTCAGAATTTTAAATTGTTGTTTTTTGTCTCATATGGAGGGTAGTACTCTTCAGCATGGGACAGGAGTTTTAAGTAGTCCTGTCAGTCTCTCGGTGAGGGCTTAAATAAAAATTAGAGTCTGGAGATGCAGGAAGATTCTTTCTGTGAAACCATCCAGACTCATGTTAGCAGCTCCTCAAGCAATCAAACTTAGCTCCGCTGCCTGCTTTCTTCTCTCAAGTCCATGGTGGAGGCGATGGTACTATCCATCACAGGCCGTGTTCCTGTTCCACGGTGTAGATTCCGGTAAGATCGTTTCATTTTACTTTATTTATCAATGTACTGTAATGTTAATGTTTTCCCGAGAGGCTACCACCTTGCGGATCTATCTTATCACAAGGGTCTCAGTGAGTCTCTTTTAGTATCTTGGAATCAAGGGTTGATATCTCCTGAGGTGGGTTATTGAACAGGGGGGTTTATAATCATGTTTGTTAGGTGATTCAACCTGCTTATGTGTGATGTTTATGGGCTCGTGGTTTGGAAGTGACGCGGCCTTTTGGTTGGGCGCGCTTTTTTGAACTGTACGGTTCACCTTGTGTCGGGCATGGTTACGTTCCATTTTCCATTTCCGCATTCCGACCGTGTGGCGAAAAATATTCTAGTCCGCAGGGGTCTGGTCATAGGAAGTGGTGAGTGCCCCAGCTATTGTGGGTGTCATGCCGTTTTTCTTTTACTACTTTAGTCCATATTTATATATCCTCTACCAGTTATGGAGGATTCTGATGCTGAGACTGTGCTGATTTCAGATTCAGTTACGGAGGATTCTGATACTGAGTCTATTTTGATTTCAGATTCTGTGTCCGGTGACGAATCCGGACTGGCCTCGTTGACACATGTCAACCAGTTTTGTTCCGTATCCCATTTTAGAGCGCCTTGTTCCTCGGGCTCGGGGGAATCAAGGGATAGCTGAGCCATCCGCCTCTGGGGGTCCTGTCCTCCGAGAGGCGAGTTCCCTACCAATTCATACTTCTACACATGCGGGTAACCCAGTTTCTGATTCCTTAATGCAGGGTGGCATGGTCCCCCGGAGGTTGCAGCACGTTTTCGCTTCCAAATAATGTTGGCGATTGTTCGTCTACAGAGTCCAGACGTTTGAGAATGTGCTTGTGCCCTGTTGTCCTGGGCCTTCCGCCTTGGGGAGGGCCTCTACAGTTCCCAGTGGGTGTAACTGTCCCTAAATGTTATGCCTTTCGTTACAGGATGCGCAACTTTGCGTATTGCTCAGACATGCTTTTCAGTTATTGAACGACCCTATCGTTACTAGATATAGGGATTTTCAGTCTGCTAATTCGAATGGTGCACCTCATTAGACATGTGGGGATGAGGTAATCTCCTGATTGTCATTTGATTGAGATCTTTCCCAGTTTTTTTGGAAGATAGGGCTCCGTTTGGCTGGTCCTGCAGGTAGGCCTGTGTCTTTTGGGGTGCTAACATCTGGGTTGCCTTATATTTTATTTGTATCTGATGGGATGTCTTTTATTTGGTTTTGTTTCCTTCGGGAACCTTCTGGGATCGATACTCTTTGTTCTTCTTCGGAAGATGTTTTGGACACGTTGATCCTATGTTAAAATGTCTGTTTTCTTTTTTTCCCCTATGAGGGAGAATTTGGCAGCTTACCAGTTAGGACCCTAAGTGCAGGCTGCTCCTGTTGGGTTCGTTCGGTCTTGTGGCTGTTCAGACACGTGGAGCTGTTCTGCTCGGCTGGTACGGTAGAAGCGCTGAGTGCTCAGGTTTTCATTGGTTTTATGTTCAACTAAGCATTCAAGAGGACCTGTGGGTCCGTAAGGCAGGATCGATTCTTTCAGTCCTTATATCCTTCAGTCATAGGTGACTGGGTCAGGGTAGTTTCTCTGCTGCGTCAGATACTAGTGTTTTCCTCCCCCATGCGGGGGAGGGTTGGAGGGCTTAGGGCCCCGTTGCCGAAGTTTGAGCGGTTTGGCCTTCGGTTTCAGGGCTCTAGATGCCCTTGTGGGCCTGATCCAACAGCTTATATCAGATTAGGCTGTCTAGCATGCAGAGGATTTTCAGTTTGAAACCAGTTGCGGCTCTTGGCACTTTGCAGGTGTGCGCATACGCTTTTTATAGTGTATCTTGATACTGCTCTTACTCTTGACGTGTACTGTCTGTTTGAGTGGAGACCTTTGGGTCTCCTTCCATTGTCCCGGGTGAGTTGGATCTCCTTTTAGGGATCTGTATTCCGGGTGATGGTTGATCCCTGTGGGGACTTTGTTTAGCTTGGGGTTTCCCAAAGCTGGGAAGGCTTAGCGCCTTTTTTCTTTCCTGTGTCCTCTGCTAGTGTGGAGGTATCCTGAGGTATCCCTTATGTTGTCCTGAGGCCTTAAGAAGTCTCTTCATAAGACTTCTAGCCTTGCTCCTTGGAGCATTGGACTTTGGCTAGGGGTGGTTCCTTCCTTGGTCGGGGCTTTCGAGTTCTTCTCGCTATCCGTATTCTCTGGGTATGGATTCATATCCCTTGTGTCTGGCCTTTTGGCCAGTTGGGGTGTTTAGTTCTAGGGTAAAGTTGCCTGAACTATTAGGTGCCCGGACCTGTTTTTCTCCTGAGACTTCCGGTTGTTGAGGCTTTGCTTGGCCTTTTTCCTGACCCAGTCTTGGGTTGTTTTGGAATCTTGGATCTCAGGGCTGGTCGGGGTGTTCCACGGTAGTGGGAACTTGGGCTATGTCCTTGCTTAATCTACCTGGCTTGCTCATGGTTGGCCAGGTTTTCAGAGTATTTATTACTCTTTGCAACAGAGTAGCCCATGTCATCTAGTGGTAAGCTGTGTGGTTTGCGCCTCAAGAGTTGTTGGTTCATACCCAACTGCGGGTGCTGGATGTCCAATTTCTGGGGCGCCCTGGTCAGCTTGCCAGTGTACCGGTGGATTCCCTGCTCTGCAGGCGAATGGGTTGGCTGTGCCTCTGCTTGGCAAGCTACTTGTAGGGGTGTCCTTTTCTACGACATTTGTGTTGGGGATTTATCTTCCCATTAGCCGGTGGCTTCGGGCCTTGAGGACAGTTGTTGCCCTTCCGGCCTCATCCCTTTTCTTTTGGGGATATTCTCCTCCCTATGGAGATGGAGTTCTTTCTTGGGCGTTTCTCCTGGATGGGAGGTAGAAATGTGTGATTGGTTCCCCCTGGGGTCTTGCTGGCTCCAAGTCAGACTTGTTGGGCCTTTATTTTGATAGATCCTTAGGTCTATGGCCTTGTCATCTGTTTTCAGAGTCAGGTTGTACTTGTACTCTGTGGGAATGGATGTGCTATCCTTACACTGGTTCCTGTACCAGTTTCGGGTTTCTTCTGTTCCCCTATTTTGGATCCCTGGGGCTGGGTTGGTTCAGCTGGGTGTGGGTCTACAGGTCAGGATGGCCGAGCGGTCTAAGACGCTGCGTTCAGGTCGCAGTCTCCTCTAGATGTGTGAGCTTTGTTGAGTCTATCCATTAGCTCAGTCTGCTAGGATATAGAATTCCCTTTCAACTTGCTCCATCAATTTCAGAAGAGGGTCTACTCTTCCTTCGGGTTCTGAGGGTATACTCTCCTTCTCGGGGGGCCTCGATTGAGGTTTTGTGTTCCCTTTTTTAGGGACCTTTATAGGTCCGGCGGCTTTGGTTGCCTGGAGTGTGCCCTCTGTCTGGAGGTTGTTTTTGCGGTCTGTCCCTTGCTTGACTGCTTCTTCTTCCTCGCAAGTGCCCTCTGTGTCGTGCTGATATGGACTCTGTGTTCTCAAACTTGTTTTTTTTTGCCTGGGTCTATTACATGTTTTTTGTGGTTGAATACTTTGGTGTTCTATGTTCAGACCCGGGGAGAACTTTGCCTCTTCAGTTGCATTCAGTGCTTGCAGGATGTTGGAGAGAAGTCTGTTCTGTCTCTGTGCCCGGTCTTATCCCGGGATTCGCTTGGTATAGGTGTGGCCTCCTTTTTCTGTTTGGGCCTGTTTGGGTCTTTGTGAACTGGGCTCACTCTTGGAGGTGTTCTTTTTTGTATTAGGGGACCTTTCGGTTTCCTCGGTTCTCCTTTGCCTTGTCCCCTTGGGGGTTTCGGATGGTGTCCCCTTCATTAGTGGGGGGGTGAGTGGTGGGGGACTGTCTGTTGGGCGACGGTGTCTCCTGGAGGACTGTTGGCTCAGTCAAGTCCGTTTTGCGGTCTCTAGTTTGGCTCTGGACTAGCTGTGAGTCAGTGTCCTTGGGGCTTTTCCTTTAAAAATTTTATTGGCTTCGTACAAAGCAGGGTTTTTTATTGGGTAGAGGTTTAGGCCTGGTGTCCTCAGTATGGGCCGCCTATTGTACCCTCCCGTCTTGGCATTCCGTGTCCTCTTGTAAGGCAGGACTTAGTTACAAGAGGAATTAGTTTCCTAGTTCCACTCAGTCTCACAGATAGCGGGGTTAGAAATAGAATAACCCCTATTCAGTTCATAGACTGAGGGCCCAAAAGGGAAAAAGCAGTAGTAAAAAATATATGTGATACTAATAGTGTGTGCAAAAAAAACATAAGACAGGTCTCCCTTTATATAAAGCAATGGAGGTTCCACTTTAGTATACGGATCAATTCACAGTAGTCTCATATTAAGTAATGAAGGCAAAGTTAGGTAAACTGATTATTCACTAGTGGTATAGTAGTGCAGCTTCCGGTAAATACAATAGTATAATGATTAAAGTTATTAGGCAAAAGTAGGTGTTACAGCCTGAAATCCACGATATAACAATTGATGCAAATGATATGGTAATGTACCTTTAACTCCACGCTGAGTCCCAGGAGTATAGAGCGCTCTTGTCTTAGATGCAGCAGCAGCTGATATGGCAACCGAAACTGAATACCTGTTGCGGAGGTCTGTGGAGTCCGGTGTGTTGTCAGAGGCAGAGGCGCTAGTGGCGTGAAAGCTGCCTGTATGCTGGTGGTTATGGCAGTTAGGCAAGCAGCTGAATAGTAGATCACACACTCTTAGAACCGGAAGTGGAAGCCGTAGCTGGAGGCGGTGTTACTCGGCACTTGCGGCTTCTGAGGAAACAGACAGGAACCTACAACAAGGTAACAGGAAGCAGTTATGAATATAGTGGAAAAAGATTGTCAGGTTAAGTAGGTGGAATAACAATTCTCAAAGTAGAGGCTGGTTCTTGATATCCTGAGTACTTCAGGAGAAATCCAAGGCTTAAGCAAAAGTTTGCAGGTCAGATCCTGAGAATCCTACCTACAACGAATCCTAAGCAATGTAAAGGTAGGAGGAGGAGCCTTATATAGGCTGTTTGTTAAAGGCACAGGCAATAACCATGACAGGATTCCCCCCCCAAAGAGCCACTCCGAGGCTCAAGGCTTAGGGCGATCAGGGTGTCTCCGTTGAAACAAGGACACCAGTCTGGGAGCCGAGAGGTTGGAAGACGGCTCCCAAGAATCCTCATCATGAGAGAATCCCTTCCAATGAATGAGGTACTGAAGGGTGTTGCGAAAATACCTTGAATCAAGGATAGAATGAATCTCATATTCCGGCTCGAGTAGCGGATTAGTAGATGGAAGTTGATGACTAAGAGAATCAACTTCAGAGAGACAAGGCTTCAGAAGGGAAACATGGAAAGTAGGATGTATGGGAAGATCTTTCGGTAGATCTAGAGTAACTGCGTTGGGATTGATAATTTTCGTAATGGTGAATGGACCAATGAAAAGAGATCCAAGTTTTCTGGATGGAACTTTTAGGTTCAGATTTTTGGTGGGAAGCCACACAGAATCCCCAATTTTATAAGAGGGTGATTTGCGTCGTCTTAAATCATAGTATGATTTTTTATGAGCTTGAGCATCTTTGAGGTTCTCCTGTATGATAGCAAAATGTTTGGCGAGTTCATTCATCATATCATTCACCAAAGGAGATGGTGTCTCGTCTCTGGGGTAAAGATGAAACCGAGGATGGAATCCATAATTGGCATAAAAAGGCGACATTTTAATCGATGAATTGATGGAATTATTGAAAACAAATTCGGCTGTAGGTAAGAGGGATGTCCAATTATCTTGGAGTTGAGAGCAATAGCATCTTAAGTACTGCTCGAGAGTTTGATTTGTCCTCTCAGTTTGCCCGTTTGTTTGCGGATGGTAAGCTGTACTGAGCCTAGGTTGTATCTTCAGGATGTGACATAAATGTGTCCAAAATTTGGAGGTGAATTGAGAACCTCTATCCAATGTAATTGTGTCAGGGAGGCCATGATACCTAACGATGTGAGTGAGGAAAATTTGTGCTGTTTCTGCTGCAGTAGGTAATGAATGACAAGGAAGGAAATGAGCCATTTTTGTAAATAAGTCTACTACCACCAAGATGCAATTGTTGTTGTTAGAAGCTGGAAGGTCTACGATAAAATCCATTGCGATCTCCTTCCATGGTCTGTCCGGTATGGGTAGAGACATTAGTAGCCCATATGGATGGGATCTGGAATTTTTTGTTGTAGCACAGATAGAACATGCCTTAATGTACTGTATGATATGCCTTAATGTACTGTATGATATCGGTGTTCATGTATGCCTGGATGTCCAGAGATCATAGAATCATGTGTTGAATGGAGAAACTCCTTGCGTAAACCTGGAGGTACATAAACTTTTCCATGATGATAGTACAATCCGTCTTTAGTCTTTGTTAATGATTGGATAGGAATGCAAAGATCTTGTTCTTGAGAAAGTCGTAGTTGAGAAGTAGAATCGAGAGATAACCCAATGACGCTATCTTGTGGAATGATAGAAGATACTGGGTGAGATGGGTTAGGTTTTGGATCCTTCCTGGACAAGGAATCCGCCTTACCATTTTTACTACCAGGTCGGTACGTGATGTTATAATCAAATCTCGAGAAAAACAAACTCCATCTTATCTGTCGAGCTGATAAAGTCTTATTTGTTTTCAAATATTCAATGTTTTTATGATCCGTGTAGATCAGTATAGGAAGAGATGTACCCTCCAGTAGATGCCTCCAAAACTCGAAAGAACTTTTAATTGATAAAAGTTCCTTCTCTCCTATGGGATAATTTATTTCTGATGAGGACATGATTCTAGAGAAAAACCCCACAGGATAGAGAGGAGACTTAGGTGACTTGCGTTGAGAAAGGATGGCGCCCAAAGCATAATCGGACGCATCAACCTCCAAGATGTATTGCAATGTGGGATCTGGGAATTTGAGTATAGGAGCTGAAGTAAAGGCCTTCTTTAAATTGTTAAAGGTAGGGATGCACCGAAATGAAAATTCTGGACCGAAACCGATACCGAAAATTCAGGATGATCCTGGCCGAAAACCGAAACGAAACCGAAATTGTTTTTTTTCTTTTTTAACTACAGTGTGTGTGTGTAGCTGAGAGAGCTAGTAGGCGGGAAAGCTCCAACAAATGGACATGGTCACTTGTACAGTAGGGCGTGATCTGCAGTGAAACTGGAGCTCTATAAGGGAGAGCGTGGTTATAGCCAGACAACAATACGAGGTGGACATGTGTTTTGTTTTTGGGTGTAGTTATCCGTGCGATGAGCGTGGCTGCACCTGATCGTCTCTCATCGTATCTCCGCCTAGTTCCTGGTTCGGGTCTCACACTGACCCATCAGATTATATGTCCGGAGCCCCAAATGGAGTCTGCCTGTCACCTATCACCAACACCACTGAACTTAGCTACAACCTTACGTGCAAGGTGGTTATAGAAAGTTACTGTACTTTTTTGTATACACTGTCTGGTGGGTGCTAATTTGTACCAACTGTGTGCGAGCTTGGGGCTTATGCTTATAAAGTGTGCACGCATATTTGCCTCAGGCGAATAGAATGTCTACGCACAAGAGGTTGATGTATGAGCACTGTATATAAGGCTTACAGATATTCACTGTGTGTGCTTAGGGCTGTGTCTGATAATATCAAGTGTTTATAAACATGTTACTTATCCTCCTTTGATATTTGTATTCACTATTCGGAACTTTGGTTTCCTTCTCTGCTGGTTTCAAATATCATCATGTAATGGTACTTATGTGTGTGCTCTGTGTACCATGCCAGTGCTGTGCTGCTCACCTTATGCTAAGGATAGACATGTAACTCAATAGAACAGGGGAGGGCTGTACATTTTTAGCCATTTTGGTCCTCTTTGGGCCAAAATTGGAATTGCACATTTTCGGCGGCCCAAATTTTGGTGCATCGCTAGTATTATTCTTTATTTAGTTCTGTGTAACAGAATCAGATTTAACCGTTTTTGTTTTGTTACCAATTATCAAAATAAAGTATAGTCCTAGAAAACTATTATTATATGCAAAACAGTAAGTCAAGTAATGAACTCAAACAGCAGCTCTAGGCTGGCATCAAATTTAAAATATGCTACACAATAATTTTGCCGAAAATAAAAGGCAAAAAACCCGAAAACCGAAATAACAAAAAATGCTATTTTCGGCCGAAACTTTCTGCGGCCGAAATTTCGGTGCATCCCTAGTTAAAGGCTAAGTCAGCTTGGGTACTCCAAACGAAGGGAGTATGTTTGCCTGTCAGAGAGGTTAGTGGTTTGGCCAAACGGGAGAAATCTTTTATAAATTTTCTATAAAAGTTAGAAAATCCAATAAAACATTGGACATCTTTTACATTTTGAGGTGTTGGCCATGATGTTATAGCCTCTATCTTTTTGTTTTCCATCTGTATACCGTCAGGGGAAATAAGATAACCTAAAAAGGATATAGTATCGGTATTGAAGATACATTTTTCAGGTTTAGCAAAAAGCGAGTTTTCTCTCAGTCTTTGAAGAACAATCTTAACATGATCTATGTGTTTTTCTATAGTCTTTGAATAAATGAGTATATCATCTAGGTAGACTATTAAACAAATGTCCAGAATGTCTCGGAAAAGGTAATTAATAAAGCACTGAAATGTCGCTGGGGCGTTGCATAACTTGAACGGCATAACCGTATACTCATACAACCTGTATCTTGTACGAAAAGCGGTCAGCCATTCGTGCCCAGACTTTATTCTTATTAAATTATATGCACCTCTTAGGTCTAGCTTGGTAAAAATAGTGGCCCCCTCAAGTCGTTCTATTATTTCAGGTATAAGGGGTAATGGGTACCTGTTTTTCTTTGTACGTCGGTTTAATTCCCTATAGTCGATTATAGGTCTTAATGTGTCATCTTTATTACGGACAAAAAACATTCCTGCTCCAGCGGGAGAGGTCGAAGGTCTTATAAACCCTTTCCGTAGGTTATCTTCTAGGTACTGTTTTAAATGTACCAACTCTGGTTCTGACAGGGGATAAATATGCCCATAAGGAATATCAACCCCTGGTAGTAATTCAATCGGGCAGTTGTATGGTCTATGAGGAGGTAGTTTCTCTGCCTCTACCTTATTAAATACATCTGAAAACTCGATATAACAGTCGGGTACTGGGTGTTCTACTACAGCAGTTTGGAGAATCTGTGTGAAAAGATTACATGTCTTGAGACAATGGTTGGAATTGAAATGTATTTGTGATGTTTTCCATACTATATGTGGTTCATGTGTTTGTAACCAATGTAAACCAAGAACTAAAGGAAACAATGGAGAGGCTATAACATCAAAAGACACGTATTCTTTATGACCTGAACTGGTGGTCATTAGTAGGGGTATAGTGTGATGGGTGATAGGGCCAGAGGATATAAAGGAACCATCTATGACTGATAGCCAGTGAATCACATCTTTTTATTAGAGGTATATGAAACAAATCAGTGAAAGCTTTATCAATTAAATTGCCAAAAGTTCCAGAGTCAATAATGGCTCGTGTCGGGACTTTTCGGGTATGCCACTGCAAAGAAACGGAAAGGTTGCAATGAGTATTAGGTGATGAGTGATGGATACAAGTAATACACTTTGTATCTAGCTTACCCTTCTGTTTAGACAAACTGGGGCATTCTTTAACGGAATGACTCTTAGAGGCACAATACAAACAAAGATTGTTACTCCTCCTTCTGTTCTTTTCCTCAGTGGAGAACGGTCCTTTAGTGAAGGCGACCTCCATCGGCTCATCCGTGCTGTGTTGGGTTGGTCCTGAATATGATGGTGTGGCAGGTTTCCTCCAGGAATTTTCTGAGGATCCTCTTTCGTGTCTTTGTTCGCGTAAACGTCGATCTATAGTAACCACTTGAGTCATGAGAGCTTCTAATGTGCTTGGTAGGGAACCCCTAGCGAGCTCGTCTTTTATGGGGTCAAAAAGTCCCTGGCAGAACTGAAAAACCAACGCTGCTTCGTTCCAGAGCGTGTCTGGCGCCCATCTCTTAAAATCTGAGACGTAGTCTTCAGCAGGGCGTTTATTTTGCTTGAGTGCCCGGAGAGCAGTCTCAGCAGTACTCTGTTTGTTTTTATCTTCGTATAAGAATGACATCTTGTCAAAGAATAACTGAAGGGAATCCAATACTGGATCATTGGTCTCAAAGAAATTAGTAGCCCAGATTTTGGGCTCTCCTTTAAGATAAGATATTACAGTGAGGACTTTGATGCGATCGGTGGGATATGTTTTGGGTTTCAAAGAAAAATAAAGCAGGCAGGAATTTTTGAACTCCCTGAATTGGCTTCTTTCCCCTGAGAATCTTTCTGGGGGACAAACCTGAGGTTCAGGTTGTGTGTCTGATGTGGTAGGTCTTTTATCCACATAGTCCCTGATCACTGTTCTTAAATATTTATTCTCAGTTTGGATCTCACTGATTCCTTGAATGAGAAGATCCATATTCTGAGTGAGTGCACTCACTTTGTTCGTGAGATCTGATAATTCCATTATAATTCCTAATTTTTTAGGTTTAGGATTATGTAAGGCAGGACTTAGTTACAAGAGGAATTAGTTTCCTAGTTCCACTCAGTCTCACAGATAGCGGGGTTAGAAATAGAATAACCCCTATTCAGTTCATAGACTGAGGGCCCAAAAGGGAAAAAGCAGTAGTAAAAAATATACGTGACACTAATAGTGTGTGCAAAAAAAACACAAGACCGGTCTCCCTTTATATAAAGCAATGGAGGTTCCACTTTAGTATACAGATCAATTCACAGTAGTCTCATATTAAGTAATGAAGGCAAAGTTAGGTAAACTGATTATTCACTAGTGGTATAGTAGTGCAGCTTCCGGTAAATACAATAGTATAATGATTAAAGTTATTAGGCAAAAGTAGGTGTTACAGCCTGAAATCCACGATATAACAATTGATGCAAATGATATGGTAATGTACCTTTAACTCCACGCTGAGTCCCAGGAGTATAGAGCGCTCTTGTCTTAGATGCAGCAGCAGCTGATATGGCAACCGAAACTGAATACCTGTTGTGGAGGTCTGCGGAGTCCGGTTTGTTGTCAGAGGCAGAGGCGCTAGTGGCGTGAAAGCTGCCTGTATGCTGGTGGTTACAGGTTACAAGGTAACAGGAAGCAGTTATGAATATAGTGGAAAAAGATCGTCAGGTTAAGTAGGTGGAATAACAATTCTCAAAGTAGAGGTTGGTTCTTGATATCCTGAGTACTTCAGGAGAAATCCAAGGCTTAAGCAAAAGTTTGCAGGTCAGATCCTGAGAATCCTACCTACAACGAATCCTAAGCAATGTAAAGGTAGGAGGAGTAGCCTTATATAGGCTGTTTGTTAAAGGCACAGGCAATAACCATGACACCTCTATAGCTTGGGTATTGTTTTCCCAAAAGTAATGAATGCAGCTGTGGATTCTTTCCATTTAAGAAGAAAAACATAATTTATGTAAGAACTTACCTGATAAATTCATTTCTTTCATATTAACAAGAGTCCATGAGCTAGTGACGTATGGGATATACATTCCTACCAGGAGGGGCAAAGTTTCCCAAACCTTAAAATGCCTATAAATACACCCCTCACCACACCCACAAATCAGTTTAACGAATAGCCAAGAAGTGGGGTGATAAGAAAAAAAGTGCGAAGCATATAAAATAAGGAATTGGAATAATTGTGCTTTATACAAAAAAATCATAACCACCACAAAAAAGGGTGGGCCTCATGGACTCTTGTTAATATGAAAGAAATTAATTTATCAGGTAAGTTCTTACATAAATTATGTTTTCTTTCATGTAATTAACAAGAGTCCATGAGCTAGTGACGTATGGGATAATGACTACCCAAGATGTGGATCTTTCCACACAAGAGTCACTAGAGAGGGAGGGATAAAATAAAGACAGCCAATTCCTGCTGAAAATAATCCACACCCAAAATAAAGTTTAACAAAAAACATAAGCAGAAGATTCAAACTGAAACCGCTGCCTGAAGAACTTTTCTACCAAAAACTGCTTCAGAAGAAGAAAATACATCAAAATGGTAGAATTTAGTAAAAGTATGCAAAGAGGACCAAGTTGCTGCTTTGCAGATCTGGTCAACCGAAGCTTCATTCCTAAACGCCCAGGAAGTAGATACTGACCTAGTAGAATGAGCTGTAATTCTCTGAGGCGGGATTTTACCCGACTCAACATAGGCAAGATGAATTAAAGATTTCAACCAAGATGCCAAAGAAATGGCAGAAGCTTTCTGGCCTTTCCTAGAACCGGAAAAGATAACAAATAGACTAGAAGTCTTACGGAAAGATTTCGTAGCTTCAACATAATATTTCAAAGCTCTAACAACATCCAAAGAATGCAATGATTTCTCCTTAGAATTCTTAGGATTAGGACATAATGAAGGAACCACAATTTCTCTACTAATGTTGTTGGAATTCACAACTTTAGGTAAAAATTCAAAAGAAGTTCGCAACACCGCCTTATCCTGATGAAAAATCAGAAAAGGAGACTCACACGAAAGAGCAGATAAATTCAGAAACTCTTCTAGCAGAAGAGATGGCCAAAAGGAACAAAACTTTCCAAGAAAGTAATTTAATGTCCAATGAATGCATAGGTTCAAACGGAGGAGCTTGAAGAGCTCCCAGAACCAAATTCAAACTCCAAGGAGGAGAAATTGACTTAATGACAGGTTTTATACGAACCAAAGCTTGTACAAAACAATGAATATCAGGAAGAATAGCAATCTTTCTGTGAAAAAGAACAGAAAGAGCGGAGATTTGTCCTTTCAAAGAACTTGCGGACAAACCCTTATCTAAACCATCCTGAAGAAACTGTAAAATTCTCGGTATTCTAAAAGAATGCCAAGAAAAATGATGAGAAAGACACCAAGAAATATAAGTCTTCCAGACTCTATAATATATCTCTCGAGATACAGATTTACGAGCCTGTAACATAGTATTAATCACGGAGTCAGAGAAACCTCTATGACCAAGAATCAAGCGTTCAATCTCCATACCTTTAAATTTAAGGATTTCAGATCCGGATGGAAAAAAGGACCTTGTGACAGAAGGTCTGGTCTTAACGGAAGAGTCCATGGTTGGCAAGATGCCATCCGGACAAGATCAGCATACCAAAACCTGTGAGGCCATGCCGGAGCTATTAGCAGAACAAACGAGCATTCCCTCAGAATCTTGGAGATTACTCTTGGAAGAAGAACTAGAGGCGGAAAGATATAGGCAGGATGATACTTCCAAGGAAGTGATAATGCATCCACTGCCTCCGCCTGAGGATCCCGGGATCTGGACAGATACCTGGGAAGTTTCTTGTTTAGATGAGAGGCCATCAGATCTATCTCTGGGAGCC
This sequence comes from Bombina bombina, assembly GCF_027579735.1. Taxonomy (NCBI): domain Eukaryota; kingdom Metazoa; phylum Chordata; class Amphibia; order Anura; family Bombinatoridae; genus Bombina; species Bombina bombina. Next base: position 888,598,851 of record NC_069502.1, read on the forward strand.
CCCACATTTGAACAATCTGAAGAAAAACCTCTGGGTGAAGAGACCATTCGCCCGGATGCAACGTTTGGCGACTGAGATAATCCGCTTCCCAATTGTCTACACCTGGGATATGAACCGCAGAGATTAGACAGGAGCTGGATTCCGCCCAAACCAAAATTCGAGATACTTCTTTCATAGCCAGAGGACTGTGAGTCCCTCCTTGATGATTGATGTATGCCACAGTTGTGACATTGTCTGACTGAAAACAAATGAACGATTCTCTCTTCAGAAGAGGCCAAAACTGAAGAGCTCTGAAGACTGCACGGAGTTCCAAGATATTGATTGGTAATCTCACCTCCTGAGATTCCCAAACTCCTTGTGCCGTCAGAGATCCCCACACAGCTCCCCAACCTGTGAGACTTGCATCTGTTGAAATTACAGTCCAGGTCGGAAGAACAAAAGAAGCCCCCTGAATTAAACGAAGGTGATCTGTCCACCACGTTAGAGAGTGCCGAACAATCGGTTTTAAAGATATTAATTGATTGATCTTCGTGTAATCCCTGCACCATTGGTTCAGCATACAGAGCTGAAGAGGTCGCATGTGAAAACGAGCAAAGGGGATCGCGTCCGATGCAGCAGTCATAAGACCTAGAATTTCCATGCATAAGGCTACCGAAGGGAATGATTGAGACTGAAGGTTTCGACAGGCTGTAATCAATTTTAGACGTCTCTTGTCTGTTAAAGACAGAGTCATGGACACTGAATCTATCTGGAAACCCAGAAAGGTTACCCTTGTTTGAGGAATCAAAGAACTTTTTGGTAAATTGATCCTCCAACCATGATCTTGAAGAAACAACACAAGTCGATTCGTATGAGACTCTGCTAAATGTAAAGACTGAGCAAGTACCAAGATATCGTCCAAATAAGGAAATACCACAATACCCTGTTCTCTGATTACAGACAGAAGGGCACCGAGAATCTTTGTGAAAATTCTTGGAGCTGTAGCAAGGCCAAACGGTAGAGCCACAAATTGGTAATGCTTGTCTAGAAAAGAGAATCTCAAGAACTGATAATGATCTGGATGAATCGGAATATGCAGATATGCATCCTGTAAATCTATTGTGGACATATAATTCCCTTGCTGAACAAAAGGCAATATAGTCCTTACAGTTACCATCTTGAACGTTGGTATCCTTACATAACGATTCAATAATTTTAGATCCAGAACTGGTCTGAAGGAATTCTCCTTCTTTGGTACAATGAAGAGATTTGAATAAAACCCCATCCCCTGTTCCGGAACTGGAACTGGCATAATTACTCCAGCCAACTCTAGATCTGAAACACAATTCAGAAATGCTTGAGCTTTCACTGGATTTACTGGGACATGGGAAAGAAAAAATCTCTTTGCAGGAGGTCTCATCTTGAAACCAATTCTGTACCCTTCTGAAACAATGTTCTGAATCCAAAGATTGTGAACAGAATTGATCCAAATTTCTTTGAAAAAACGTAACCTGCCCCCTACCAGCTGAACTGGAATGAGGGCCGTACCTTCATGTGAACTTAGAAGCAGGCTTTGCCTTTCTAGCAGGCTTGGATTTATTCCAGACTGGAGATGGTTTCCAAACTGAAACTGCTCCTGAGGACGAAGGATCAGGCTTTTGTTCTTTGTTGAAACGAAAGGAACGAAAACGATTGTTAGCCCTATTTTTACCTTTAGACTTTTTATCCTGTGGTAAAAAAGTTCCTTTCCCACCAGTAACAGTTGAAATAATAGAATCCAACTGAGAACCAAATAATTTGTTTCCCTGGAAAGAAATGGAAAGTAGAGTTGATTTAGAAGCCATATCAGCATTCCAGGTCTTAAGCCATAAAGCTCTTCTGGCTAAGATAGCCAGAGACATAAACCTAACATCAACTCTAATAATATCAAAAATGGCATCACAGATGAAATTATTAGCATGCTGGAGAAGAATAATAATATCATGAGAATCACGATTTGTTACTTGTTGCGCTAGAGTTTCCAACCAAAAAGTTGAAGCTGCAGCAACATCAGCCAATGATATAGCAGGTCTAAGAAGATTACCTGAACATAGATAAGCTTTTCTTAGAAAAGATTCAATTTTTCTATCTAAAGGATCCTTAAACGAGGTACCATCTGACGTAGGAATGGTAGTACGTTTAGCAAGGGTAGAAATAGCCCCATCAACTTTAGGGATTTTGTCCCAAAATTCTAACCTGTCAGGCGGAACAGGATATAATTGCTTAAAACGTTTAGAAGGAGTAAATGAATTACCCAATTTATCCCATTCCTTAGAAATTACTGCAGAAATAGCATTAGGAACAGGAAAGACTTCTGGAATAACCGCAGGAGCTTTAAAAACCTTATCCAAACGTATAGAATTAGTTTCAAGAGGACTAGAATCCTCTATTTCTAAAGCAATTAGTACTTCTTTAAGTAAAGAGCGAATAAATTCCATCTTAAATAAATATGAAGATTTATCAGCATCAATCTCTGAGATAGAATCCTCTGAACCAGAAGAGTCCAAAGAATCAGAATGATGGTGTTCATTTAAAAATTCATCTGTAGAGAGAGAAGATTTAAAAGACTTTTTACGTTTACTAGAAGGAGAAATAACAGACAAAGCCTTCTTTATGGATTCAGAAACAAAATCTCTTATGTTATCAGGAACATTCTGCACCTTAGATGTTGAGGGAACTGCAACAGGCAATGGTACATCACTAAAGGAAATATTATCTGCTTTAACAAGTTTGTCATGACAATTATTACAAACAACAGCTGGAGGAATAGCTACCAAAAGTTTACAGCAGATACACTTAGCTTTGGTAGATCCAGCAGGCAGTGGTTTTCCTGTAGTATCTTCTGGCTCAGATGCAACGTGAGACATCTTGCAATATGTAAGAGAAAAAACAACATATAAAGCAAAATAGATCAAATTCCTTATAAGACAGTTTCAGGAATGGGAAAAAAATGCCAAACATCAAGCTTCTAGCAACCAGAAGCAAATGAAAAATGAGACTGAAATAATGTGGAGACAAAAGCGACGCCCATATTTTTTGGCGCCAAATAAGACGCCCACATTATTTGGCGCCTAAATGCTTTTGGCGCCAAAAATGATGCCACATCCGGAACGCCGACATTTTTGGCGCAAAATAACGTCAAAAATGACGCAACTTCCGGCGACACGTATGACGCCGGAAACGGAAAAGAATTTTTGCGCCAAAAAAGTCCGCGCCAAGAATGACGCAATAAAAAGAAGCATTTTCAGCCCCCGCGAGCCTAACAGCCCACAGGGAAAAAAGTCAAATTTTTGAGGTAAGAAAAAATATGATAATTTAAAGCATAATCCCAAATATGAAACTGACTGTCTGGAAATAAGGAAAGTTGAACATTCTGAGTCAAGGCAAATAAATGTTTGAATACATATATTTAGAACTTTATAAATAAAGTGCCCAACCATAGCTTAGAGTGTCACAAAAAATAAGACTTACTTACCCCAGGACACTCATCTACATGTTTGTAGAAAGCCAAACCAGTACTGAAACGAGAATCAGTAGAGGAAATGGTAAATATAAGAGTATATCGTCGATCTGAAAAGGGAGGTAAGAGATGAATCTCTACGACCGATAACAGAGAACCTTATGAAATAGACCCCGTAGAAGGAGATCACTGCATTCAATAGGCAATACTCTCTTCACATCCCTCTGACATTCACTGCACGCTGAGAGGAAAACCGGGCTCCAACTTGCTGCGGAGCGCATATCAACGTAGAATCTAGCACAAACTTACTTCACCACCTCCCTTGGAGGCAAAGTTTGTAAAACTGATTTGTGGGTGTGGTGAGGGGTGTATTTATAGGCATTTTAAGGTTTGGGAAACTTTGCCCCTCCTGGTAGGAATGTATATCCCATACGTCACTAGCTCATGGACTCTTGTTAATTACATGAAAGAAAACATAAATTATGCTTACCTGATCATTTCTGATGGAAAGAGTCCACAGCTCCCCACCCCTAATTTTATGTGGGGCGTCCTTATTATTCTTCTGGCACCTTTCACCCTGATATTTCTTCTACTGTTCCTTGTTCCTCGGCATAATGACTGAGAGATGAGGGGAGTGGGAGGAGTAGTTTAAGCCTTTGGCTGGGGTGTCTTTGCCTCCTCCTGGTGGCCAGGTTCTTATTTCCCAAAAGTAATGAATGCAGCTGTGGACTCTTTCCATCAGAAGAAAAGGAAATTATCAGGTAAGCATAATTTATGTTTTTTCATATGTCTCCCTTTTTAAAGCAGCAATATGGTCAGCCAATAATAAAGGGTTTATCTATCTTTTTGAACAATAGAATTTTTTTTAAGTAGACCGTGCCTTTAAAGTGTTAAATAGAAGCATTTTTGCAATATACTCGTTTTAATAAAAATGCTTCTAGTAAAATACTAATCATCGGCAAAGCGCTTAATTCCTTGTGGTCACAATGTAGCCTTTTTTTTTTCTTGAATAAAAAGTCTAATCCCTGCTGTTCATTTTCTATATCTTCAGTGGCATATGCACATATGTTGTGCATGTCCCAATGCACCAGTGTTCAAACACTATGCCACCTTAAAGAATTAATAGTAACCTGCATATTAAAGGAATAGAAAGGACAAAACAGAAATTTGCCTGGGTGCATTTCAGTTCTAAATAGAAGCATTTTTGCATTATACTGTACTTTATTTAGCAAAAATGCTTCTAGTAAAAGTTATTACAGCTAGAAAACCCTTTGTCTAAACTGCTTGGGACCGGAAAAGGTTTGGATTTCAGAATATTCCATCTTTAAAATGGGATAGATGGGGGGAGGGGTGGGACCAAGTGTAAACAAAAATATGTTATTTAGACAAAATTTAAAGGGACACTCAAGTCAAAATAAACTTTTATGATTCAGAAAGAGCAGCAGTTTTAAGACACTTTCTAATTTACTTCCATTATCAAATATTGCACAGTCTTTTTATATTTACACTAGCTGGGGAACAAAATCCTACTGATCATGTGCACAAGCTCACAGGGTATACATATACTAGTCTGTGATTGGCTGATATCTGTCTCATGATTACAAGGGGTGAGAAAATGGTAGAAAAAAATACGTTTGTCAGAAAAAAATTATGTTTATTTGAGATTCAGAGTAGGTGTTAAATCATTGTATTTTTATTATGCACTTGTTAATTATGCAATTCTACTGCATTGTGTTGTCCTTTTAAATGTCATGATACAGCTTATAAAAGCAACCTAAAGGTAGTTTTATATCATTTGTAATACTTTTGTTATTTATGGGCAGAGAAAATGGTAACTTTTTAAAAGTTTATTTTTAAAACAAATATTAATAAAAAAGTTTGGATTTTGGAATTCCGGATTTGGGAATACGTACCTGCACTCTTTTTCTGTGGCATACTGTACACACGAATGCTGTGAGTACCCTGCACCAGTATTCAAACTCAGAGCTGCTGGTGGTAGTGTGTATTGTACCTGTGAACACTTAGTTTGTGTCATACAAGTCACTGCTGACCCTCATGTCCATATGCCGCTGAAAAACAGGAATAACTTTTGTTAGAAACATTTTTTGCAAATGGAAGTAAAATGTAAAAATGCTTATATTTAAAGGGATACTAAACCCAAATTGTTTCTTTCATGATTCGGATAGAGCAACTTTCTAATTTACTCCTATTACCATTTTTTATTTGTTCTCTTTGTAATCTTTATTTGAAAAGCAGGAATAAAAGCTTAGGAGCCGGCCCATTTTAGGTTCAGAACCTTGGTAGCGCTTGCTGATTGGTGGCCACCAATCAGCAAACACTATCCAGGGTACTGAACAAAAAATGAGCCGGCTCCTAAGCTTACATTCCTGCTTTTTAAATAAAGATTACAAAGAGAACAAAGAAAAATTGGTAATAGCAGTAAATTAGAAAGATCAGACCTGATCTATGCAAAACGTTCTTTCTAATGAATGTATGAGGCCACCAACCTCTACGCATAAAACAAAGGAATGTTTTTTTATTTGTATAGCTCTTGATCTGTAGGTATTTCAATGAAAAAAACAAGTAGTAGCTCTCATCCTATTGGCTGATTTGAATTTGAAGAATCAAATCAGCCAATAGGAATGCAAGGGACGCCATATTTAAATGCGTACCTTGAATTCACTAGTCAGTGTACAGCGGCGATCATACGAAAAGGATCTTCCACGCTCCATGGCGTTGCGGTCTGCCGATCCTGCTTCGCACTCATCTCTGCGCCGGCTTGGTCCTGAATGAAGAAGATGTCAGCAGCTTGGAAGAAGACTTCACCGCCTGGAACAGGTCCTTCTCCGCCGGACTTCAGGAACGGTGAGTACCTATTTGGGGGTTAGACTTAGGCTTTTCTTTCATGTAATTAACAAGAGTCCATGAGCTAGTGACGTATGGGATATACATTCCTACCAGGAGGGGCAACGTTTCCCAAACCTTAAAATGCCTATAAATACACCCCTCACCACACCCACAAATCAGTTTTACAAACTTTGCCTCCAAGGGAGGTGGTGAAGTAAGTTTGTGCTAGATTCTACGTTGATATGCGCTCCGCAGCAAGTTGGAGCCCGGTTTTCCTCTCAGCGTGCAGTGAATGTCAGAGGGATGTGAAGAGAGTATTGCCTATTGAATGCAGTGATCTCCTTCTACGGGGTCTATTTCATAAGGTTCTCTGTTATCGGTCGTAGAGATTCATCTCTTACCTCCCTTTTCAGATCGACGATATACTCTTATATTTACCATTTCCTCTACTGATTCTCGTTTCAGTACTGGTTTGGCTTTCTACAAACATGTAGATGAGTGTCCTGGGGTAAGTAAGTCTTATTTTCTGTGACACTCTAAGCTATGGTTGGGCACTTTATTTATAAAGTTCTAAATATATGTATTCAAACATTTATTTGCCTTGACTCAGAATGTTCAACTTTCCTTATTTCCAGACAGTCAGTTTCATATTTGGGATTATGCTTTAAATTATCATATTTTTTCTTACCTCAAAAATTTGACTTTTTTCCCTGTGGGCTGTTAGGCTCGCGGGGGCTGAAAATGCTTCTTTTTATTGCGTCATTCTTGGCGCGGACTTTTTTGGCGCAAAAATTCTTTTCCGTTTCCGGCGTCATACGTGTCGCCGGAAGTTGCGTCATTTTTTGACGTTATTTTGCGCCAAAAATGTCGGCGTTCCGGATGTGGCGTCATTTTTGGCGCCAAAAGCATTTAGGCGCCAAATAATGTGGGCGTCTTATTTGGCGCCAAAAAATATGGGCGTCGCTTTTGTCTCCACATTATTTCAGTCTCATTTTTCATTTGCTTCTGGTTGCTAGAAGCTTGATGTTTGGCATTTTTTTCCCATTCCTGAAACTGTCTTATAAGGAATTTGATCTATTTTGCTTTATATGTTGTTTTTTCTCTTACATATTGCAAGATGTCTCACGTTGCATCTGAGCCAGAAGATACTACAGGAAAACCACTGCCTGCTGGATCTACCAAAGCTAAGTGTATCTGCTGTAAACTTTTGGTAGCTATTCCTCCAGCTGTTGTTTGTAATAATTGTCATGACAAACTTGTTAAAGCAGATAATATTTCCTTTAGTGATGTACCATTGCCTGTTGCAGTTCCCTCAACATCTAAGGTGCAGAATGTTCCTGATAACATAAGAGATTTTGTTTCTGAATCCATAAAGAAGGCTTTGTCTGTTATTTCTCCTTCTAGTAAACGTAAAAAGTCTTTTAAATCTTCTCTCTCTACAGATGAATTTTTAAATGAACACCATCATTCTGATTCTTTGGACTCTTCTGGTTCAGAGGATTCTATCTCAGAGATTGATGCTGATAAATCTTCATATTTATTTAAGATGGAATTTATTCGCTCTTTACTTAAAGAAGTACTAATTGCTTTAGAAATAGAGGATTCTAGTCCTCTTGATACTAATTCTATACGTTTGGATAAGGTTTTTAAAGCTCCTGCGGTTATTCCAGAAGTCTTTCCTGTTCCTAATGCTATTTCTGCAGTAATTTCTAAGGAATGGGATAAATTGGGTAATTCATTTACTCCTTCTAAACGTTTTAAGCAATTATATCCTGTTCCGCCTGACAGGTTAGAATTTTGGGACAAAATCCCTAAAGTTGATGGGGCTATTTCTACCCTTGCTAAACGTACTACCATTCCTACGTCAGATGGTACCTCGTTTAAGGATCCTTTAGATAGAAAAATTGAATCTTTTCTAAGAAAAGCTTATCTATGTTCAGGTAATCTTCTTAGACCTGCTATATCATTGGCTGATGTTGCTGCAGCTTCAACTTTTTGGTTGGAAACTCTAGCGCAACAAGTAACAAATCGTGATTCTCATGATATTATTATTCTTCTCCAGCATGCTAATAATTTCATCTGTGATGCCATTTTTGATATTATTAGAGTTGATGTTAGGTTTATGTCTCTGGCTATCTTAGCCAGAAGAGCTTTATGGCTTAAGACCTGGAATGCTGATATGGCTTCTAAATCAACTCTACTTTCCATTTCTTTCCAGGGAAACAAATTATTTGGTTCTCAGTTGGATTCTATTATTTCAACTGTTACTGGTGGGAAAGGAACTTTTTTACCACAGGATAAAAAGTCTAAAGGTAAAAACAGGGCTAACAATCGTTTTCGTTCTTTTTGTTTCAACAAAGAACAAAAGCCTGATCCTTCGTCCTCAGGAGCAGTTTCAGTTTGGAAACCATCTCCAGTCTGGAATAAATCCAAGCCTGCTAGAAAGGCAAAGCCTGCTTCTAAGTTCACATGAAGGTACGGCCCTCATTCCAGTTCAGCTGGTAGGGGGCAGGTTACGTTTTTTCAAAGAAATTTGGATCAATTCTGTTCACAATCTTTGGATTCAGAACATTGTTTCAGAAGGGTACAGAATTGGTTTCAAGATGAGACCTCCTGCAAAGAGATTTTTTCTTTCCCATGTCCCAGTAAATCCAGTGAAAGCTCAAGCATTTCTGAATTGTGTTTCAGATCTAGAGTTGGCTGGAGTAATTATGCCAGTTCCAGTTCCGGAACAGGGGATGGGGTTTTATTCAAATCTCTTCATTGTACCAAAGAAGGAGAATTCCTTCAGACCAGTTCTGGATCTAAAATTATTGAATCGTTATGTAAGGATACCAACGTTCAAGATGGTAACTGTAAGGACTATATTGCCTTTTGTTCAGCAAGGGAATTATATGTCCACAATAGATTTACAGGATGCATATCTGCATATTCCGATTCATCCAGATCATTATCAGTTCCTGAGATTCTCTTTTCTAGACAAGCATTACCAATTTGTGGCTCTACCGTTTGGCCTTGCTACAGCTCCAAGAATTTTCACAAAGATTCTCGGTGCCCTTCTGTCTGTAATCAGAGAACAGGGTATTGTGGTATTTCCTTATTTGGACGATATCTTGGTACTTGCTCAGTCTTTACATTTAGCAGAGTCTCATACGAATCGACTTGTGTTGTTTCTTCAAGATCATGGTTGGAGGATCAATTTACCAAAAAGTTCTTTGATTCCTCAAACAAGGGTAACCTTTCTGGGTTTCCAGATAGATTCAGTGTCCATGACTCTGTCTTTAACAGACAAGAGACGTCTAAAATTGATTACAGCCTGTCGAAACCTTCAGTCTCAATCATTCCCTTCGGTAGCCTTATGCATGGAAATTCTAGGTCTTATGACTGCTGCATCGGACGCGATCCCCTTTGCTCGTTTTCACATGCGACCACTTCAGCTCTGTATGCTGAACCAATGGTGCAGGGATTACACGAAGATATATCAATTAATATCTTTAAAACCGATTGTTCGGCACTCTCTAACGTGGTGGACAGATCACCTTCGTTTAATTCAGGGGGCTTCTTTTGTTCTTCCGACCTGGACTGTAATTTCAACAGATGCAAGTCTCACAGGTTGGGGAGCTGTGTGGGGATCTCTGACGGCACAAGGAGTTTGGGAATCTCAGGAGGTGAGATTACCGATCAATATCTTGGAACTCCGTGCAGTTTTCAGAGCTCTTCAGTTTTGGCCTCTTCTGAAGAGAGAATCGTTCATTTGTTTTCAGACAGACAATGTCACAACTGTGGCATACATCAATCATCAAGGAGGGACTCACAGTCCTCTGGCTATGAAAGAAGTATCTCGAATTTTGGTTTGGGCGGAATCCAGCTCCTGTCTAATCTCTGCGGTTCATATCCCAGGTGTAGACAATTGGGAAGCGGATTATCTCAGTCGCCAAACGTTGCATCCGGGCGAATGGTCTCTTCACCCAGAGGTATTTCTTCAGATTGTTCAAATGTGGGGGCTCCCAGAGATAGATCTGATGGCCTCTCATCTAAACAAGAAACTTCCCAGGTATCTGTCCAGATCCCGGGATCCTCAGGCGGAGGCAGTGGATGCATTATCACTTCCTTGGAAGTATCATCCTGCCTATGTCTTTCCGCCTCTAGTTCTTCTTCCAAAAGTAATCTCCAAGATTCTGAGGGAATGCTCGTTTGTTCTGCTAATAGCTCCGGCATGGCCTCACAGGTTTTGGTATGCGGATCTTGTACGGATGGCATCTTGCCAACCATGGACTCTTCCGTTAAGACCAGACCTTCTGTCACAAGGTCCTTTTTTCCATCCGGATCTGAAATCCTTAAATTTAAAGGTATGGAGATTGAACGCTTGATTCTTGGTCATAGAGGTTTCTCTGACTCCGTGATTAATACTATGTTACAGGCTCGTAAATCTGTATCTCGAGAGATATATTATAGAGTCTGGAAGACTTATATTTCTTGGTGTCTTTCTCATCATTTTTCTTGGCATTCTTTTAGAATACCAAGAATTTTACAGTTTCTTCAGGATGGTTTAGATAAGGGTTTGTCCGCAAGTTCTTTGAAAGGACAAATCTCCGCTCTTTCTGTTCTTTTTCACAGAAAGATTGCTATTCTTCCTGATATTCATTGTTTTGTACAAGCTTTGGTTCGTATAAAACCTGTCATTAAGTCAATTTCTCCTCCTTGGAGTTTGAATTTGGTTCTGGGAGCTCTTCAAGCTCCTCCGTTTGAACCTATGCATTCATTGGACATTAAATTACTTTCTTGGAAAGTTTTGTTCCTTTTGGCCATCTCTTCTGCTAGAAGAGTTTCTGAATTATCTGCTCTTTCGTGTGAGTCTCCTTTTCTGATTTTTCATCAGGATAAGGCGGTGTTGCGAACTTCTTTTGAATTTTTACCTAAAGTTGTGAATTCCAACAACATTAGTAGAGAAATTGTGGTTCCTTCATTATGTCCTAATCCTAAGAATTCTAAGGAGAAATCATTGCATTCTTTGGATGTTGTTAGAGCTTTGAAATATTATGTTGAAGCTACGAAATCTTTCCGTAAGACTTCTAGTCTATTTGTTATCTTTTCCGGTTCTAGGAAAGGCCAGAAAGCTTCTGCCATTTCTTTGGCATCTTGGTTGAAATCTTTAATTCATCTTGCCTATGTTGAGTCGGGTAAAATTCCGCCTCAGAGAATTACAGCTCATTCTACTAGGTCAGTATCTACTTCCTGGGCGTTTAGGAATGAAGCTTCGGTTGACCAGATCTGCAAAGCAGCAACTTGGTCCTCTTTGCATACTTTTACTAAATTCTACCATTTTGATGTATTTTCTTCTTCTGAAGCAGTTTTTGGTAGAAAAGTTCTTCAGGCAGCGGTTTCAGTTTGAATCTTCTGCTTATGTTTTTTGTTAAACTTTATTTTGGGTGTGGATTATTTTCAGCAGGAATTGGCTGTCTTTATTTTATCCCTCCCTCTCTAGTGACTCTTGTGTGGAAAGATCCACATCTTGGGTAGTCATTATCCCATACGTCACTAGCTCATGGACTCTTGTTAATTACATGAAAGAAAACATAATTTATGTAAGAACTTACCTGATAAATTCATTTCTTTCATATTAACAAGAGTCCATGAGGCCCACCCTTTTTTGTGGTGGTTATGATTTTTTTGTATAAAGCACAATTATTCCAATTCCTTATTTTATATGCTTCGCACTTTTTTTCTTATCACCCCACTTCTTGGCTATTCGTTAAACTGATTTGTGGGTGTGGTGAGGGGTGTATTTATAGGCATTTTAAGGTTTGGGAAACTTTGCCCCTCCTGGTAGGAATGTATATCCCATACGTCACTAGCTCATGGACTCTTGTTAATATGAAAGAAATGAATTTATCAGGTAAGTTCTTACATAAATTATGTTTTTTATTTTTTTTTATTTATTTTTTTTAGATTAGAGATATATTGGGCACTCTTAAAATGCCCTTTTAAGGGCAGTAAAAGAGCTGAATGCCCATACAAATGCCCCTTTAGGGGCACTGAGTAGTTTAGGATTTTTTTAGTGTTAGGTTTTTTTTTATTTTGGGGGGTTTGATGAGTGGGGGGGGGCGTTACTGTTAGAGGGGGGACTTAGTATTTTTTAAGGTATAAGAGCTGTTTAACTTAGGCAATGCCTGACAAAAGGACCTTTTAAGGGCTATAGATAGATTAGCATTAGATTAGGGAGTGTTTTTATTTTGGGGGTCTTTTTTATTTTCATAGGGATTAGGTTTATTTTTTTAATTTTTGATAATTTGGTTTATTATTTTATGTAATGTTGAGTTTTTTATTTTTGAAATCTTAGATTAATTTAATCTTAGTTTTTTTTATTTCTAAGTAATGTTAGCTTTTTTATTTTAATTGTAACTTATTTTTTTATTTAGGTAATTGGGGTTAATTTAGGGGGTGTTAGGTTAGGGGTTTTAGTAATTTAATTAGTTATTTGCGTTGTGGGGGTTTGGCGAATTGGGGGTTAATAGTTTTATTAGGTTTATTACGTTGTGGGTTAATGGCAGATTAGGGTTTAATAGTTATATTAGGTTTATTGCGATGTGGGTTAATGGCGGATTAGGGGTTAATACATTTATTAGGTTTATTGCGATGTGGGTTAATGGCGGATTAGGGGTTAATATACTTTATTAATTATTGCAGTGGGGGTTGGCGGTTGACAGGTAGATAGATATTGTGCATGCATTTGGTGTTAGTTAATATTTTCATCCAGATACGGGAGTTATGGTGCTCACATTTTCAGCACAAGGCTTGCTGAGCCTGCCTATGTGTGGCGAGGTGAAAATGGAGTAAAATTTCTCAATTTTTGCTGCGTAAGTCCTTGCGCTGGATATGTGATACCAATTTGGGACACGGTTCTATGTTAGCTTATGGGAGTAAAAATTACGGGCAACGGGTGATATATACGCACCACATTTATATGCGGCACCATATATGTGATACCAAAACCTGCGTAAAAACCGGCATCGCCGGCTTTTGCGCGCAACTCCGCATATTTAATCTTGCCCTATGTGTTTAACTCCTTTGTGGGGGTTAAACATACAGAGGTGCAGGCTTACTAGTCTAAAATGTTTTATTTTTTTTCTATAATGGACCTTTAAACCACTTTTATACCTCAGTCTATTGCAATGTCTGGCAACTGATCCACCCAAGGGAAAAAATACTTACAATATGGCCTGTCAAGGGTAATTAGAGGACTGCAATTAAGAAAAATTTATATAGATTTTAACCAGTGTGATGTTCCAGGATTCTCCTGGTCAGTATGAATGTAAGATGCCTTCCCTCTTGAGATGTGTATTTTTAACTCATAAGTTATCTGCTTTTCCCAGCATGATGTTCCTTAGGGACACAGTGATTGGTGAATTGGCTTCTGAAAGAGACTATCCTTGGTCCCTAATGGGGCAGGCGATCACTGTTACCATGGTGATCACCCACCAATTACACTGACATAAACCCTTGTTAAAAAGAGGTAATTTCCCTTTTTTCAAATCAGAAGACTGATGCACATGATCACTGTTTTACAAAATGATTACCTGGATTATAGTAGAGCAAATTATCTCTTTTTAAAAAGGGGATTTGGTTCCACTTACAGAGAGAGTTCTCCTAAAAAGACAGTAAACTCCTTTTAATCACAGCATGTTTCTGTAGTCCTCCATTAGATTAACATATCAGCAAAGTCTGAACTATATTAGAACAGATTAACACCATGTTTGCTGTAATTGTTTTTTAATCAAACTCCACCTACCACTTTTTCTATTTAAAAGAATCAAGCTGGACTTGAGTCTAAAGATGACTTTAGACTGTTGCAGCCACTGTCAATGGGTTAGCAACATCTCAATTAATTGGTATAAGCAGAGAAGATAAGATAGCAAACTTTAAATTAGAGGCATGTGAAGCATTCCAAGTGCTCTCTGTTTTTAAGGCTTGAAAACATCCACAATTTTCAGACTCAAAAATTACAGGAAAAAGGGGACACATTATGTAATAAAAGTATATTGCAAAGTTATTGTACTATGCATAATTAAAGGGACATGAAACCCATTTTTTTTTTCTTTCATGATTCAGACAGAGCATACAATTTTAAACAACTTGCTTCATTCTCTAGCTGAACACATCTGTAAGCCAGTGACAAGAGGCGTACATGTGCAGCCACAAACAGCAGTATGTTCCCAGCTCCTGAGGCTACCTAGGTATTCTTTTCAACAAAGGATACCAAGAGAACAAAGAAAATTAGCTAATAGATGTAAATTGGAAAGTTGTTTAAAATCGTATGTGCTATGTAAATCATGAAAGAAAAAGTTTGGATTTCATGTCCCTTTAAACATTTTATATTACAATAGCAACTTGTTTACGGTCATACAGGTGATAGAATGTGTTAAAACCTAATTCCTCCTCTCTGAAAATTCTGTAAAGACTATTGGTTCAACTCATTGTATATTTTGCCGCAATGAACAGCATCTTAGAGGGAAAACCAACCACTCATTTTAAAAATCAGAATTCCATCATTAAAATGTTGTCATACTTTCTTTCAACTACCTCTGACGTTCAGTATTTTCAACTCTTCTGGGGGTTATATGTCTGTTTGTGCATCTTGCTTGGTTGTATAGGTGCAAAATCCAAACTTATTCTGAAATCCAGACTTATCCATTTTTTTTTTAAATTAAAATGATCTTAAATTACTAGACTTGTGCATTCTGCATTTTCGTTCAATGCCGAATACAGAAGTAGGAGGACTTAAGTTATGTTCGGAGCCAATTTTTTTCTTGTGAAAGTGAAGCACACTAAAATCTGTGCAATTCCATATTTTAGTGTGCTTCGCTTTCACAAAAAGAAATTTGCCTCCGAAAATAACCGAACATAGCAAAAGTCTGCTTATTCCGCATTCGTCATTGAATAAAAATTCAGAATGCACAAGTCTACAAATTACCTTTCTCCCCCCCCCCCCCCACTTGTAAGTCACAATCTTCTCTGTCTCTTTCCTTGGTTTGTTTATTTGTTTTCTAAAATGCAAATATTAACAATGCAACAAATATTAAAGTGAATGTAAGTTTTTATGCTAAAGTGCTTCCTTCGGTCGTCACAAGCCATTTCTGATGTCAGAAATGATAGATAGGTCATCCTCCAATCACGGCTTCAGTCTGATTCAATGCCGTGATTGGAGGAAGCTGGATTCCTCATTTTAGACCCAGGAAGAGGCTTTGCGACGGGTGGAGGAAGCTGGATCTGCTGTCAAGATTAAAAGGTAAGTTGTTTTTTTTAACAACACAAGTGAAATGTAAATTTTGGTGAATTAAAGTGCCCCTGTTTTTAATAGAATTTTTAAAAACCGGGCACTTTAGCATCAAAATTTACATTCACTTTAACTTTCTGTATTATCTTTCTGAAGGTACTATGTATACAAAATTATTAAATAATGATATAAAACTACCTTTAAGGTTACATGTATAAGCTGTATTATGACTGCCTAAATTACATAATGTATTGTTGTTTACACTTGGTTCCTTCCAGTCTCCAAACTGTCCCATTTTACAAATGCAAATATTCCAAAAGCCAAACTATTACGAAATCCAAAACTTTTCCGGTCCCACAGTT
Source organism: Bombina bombina (assembly GCF_027579735.1). Classification (NCBI taxonomy): domain Eukaryota; kingdom Metazoa; phylum Chordata; class Amphibia; order Anura; family Bombinatoridae; genus Bombina; species Bombina bombina. The sequence continues at coordinate 888,614,812 of NC_069502.1, forward strand.
TGTGTAAAGGCTTTTCGACCTTTACAAAGCAAAGAGGGGGGAGGGGTAACTATAGGTGTTGGATCTACCCCCTCAGACTTCTGGGAGATGGATCTACCTACCTACCTACCTAGTAAGAGATGAGCTTCCCACTAATACAGATATTGTTGAATTTTCAGTATGAAAACATATGGTTTATTTGTAAATTATAATTTGTTTCTGCATTTATTAAAATATAATAACGGCAACAGTTTTGAACAGCTGATAATAATTGAATACTGTATCTCTTAGATTTGGGAGTATAATTTTTAGATAAAAAAGCTATTTTAACAAAGTGGGTAGAAATATTGATAGCCATGGAATCTAGACTATTCTAGTAATTTAGTATCTAGAGTTATTAAGTATTATGCTATATTTATAAGCTAATAAGTCTGGTCACTATTTTTTCTTATAATTGTGCTAAGCAAGTAACTAAAGACTTGGGGGGCTACTTATCAAGCCGTCTACTTTTCTGGCTTCGCCGGCCCAATACGTCCGCCTAAGCTCGCCTACCTTCGCCGCCGCGGACCTTGAATACGTTCGCCTAAGTTATCAAATAAAGCTGTCAAAAAGCCGCGGGGCGATGAGCAGCGGACTGTGACAGTTATCACTCATCCGATCTCGCTGCCCTTCGGCTTTTTCCCAGCTTTATTGCTAGCCTGTCACTAAGCACTCACACTAAACTACACTGTTCTACCCCCTATACCGGCGCCCCCGGAGGCCCCCGCAACTAAATAAAGTTACTAACCCCTAAACCGCCGCTCCTAAACCCCGCCGCAAGTCTTATAAATGTATTAACCCCTAAACCGCCGCTCCTAGACCCCGCCGCAAGTCTTATAAATGTATTAACCCCTAAACCGCCGCTCCTAGACCCCGCCGCAACTCTTATAAATGTATTAACCCCTAAACCGCCGCTCCCGGACACCGCTGCCACCTACATTATACATAGTAACCCCTATCCTGCCCCCCTATACCGTCGCCCTCTATTATAAAATTATTAACCCCTATCCTGCTGATCCCGCACCTCTCCGCAACTAAATAAATAGTTTAACCCCTAAACCGCCGCTCCATGAACCCGCCGCAACCTATAATAAATTTATTAACCCCTATCCTGCCCCCCACTACGCCGCCGCCACTGTAATAAAATGATTAACCCCTAAACCTAAGTCTAACCCTAACCATAACGCCCCCCTAACTTAAATATTAATTAAATAAATCTAAATAAATTAACTCTTATTAACTAAATGAATCCTATTTAAAACTAAATACTTACCTTTAAAATAAACCCTAATATAGCTACAATATAAATAATAATTATATTCTAGCTATCTTAGGATTTATTTTTATTTTACAGGTACCTTTCAATTTATTTTAACCATGTACAATAGCTATTAAATAGTTATTAACTATTTAATAGCTTACCTAGCTAAAATAAAGAGAAATGTACCTGTGAAATAAATCCTAACCTAAGTTACAATTACACCTAACACTACACTATACTTTAATAAATTATTCCTATTTAAAAATAAATACTTACCTGTAAAATAAACCCTAAGATAGCTACAATGTAATTAATAATTATATTATAGCTATCTTAGGATTTATATTTATTTTACAGGTAACTTTGTATTTATTTTAGCTAGTTAGAATAGTTATTAAATAGTTATTAACTATTTAATAACTACCTAGCTAAAAGAAATACATAATTACCTGTAAAATAAATCCTAACTTAAGTTACAATTAAACCTAATACTACACTATCATTAAATTAACTAAATAAACTACCTACAAAGAACTACAATGAAATACAATTACATAAACTAACTAAAGTACAAAAAATAAAAAAAGCTAAGTTACAAAAAATAAAAAATTAAGTTACAAACATGTTAAAAATATTACAACAATTTTAAGCTACTTACACCTAATCTAAGCCCCCTAATAAAATAACAAACCCCCCCAAAATAAAAAAAATCCCTACCCTATTCTAAATTACATAAATTTCAAAGCTCTTTTACCTTACCAGCCCTTAAAAGGGCCATTTGTGGGGGCATGCCCCAAAAAGTTCAGCTCTTTTGCCTGTAAAATAAAAATACAACCCCCCCCAACATTAAAACCCACCACCCACATACCCCTAATCTAACCCAAACCCCCCTTACAAAAACCTAACACTAATCCCCTGAAGATCATCCTACCTTGAGTCGTCTTCACTCAGCCGAGCCACCGATGGAACTGAAGAGGACATCCGGAGCGGAAGAAGTTAATCCTCCAAGCGGCGCTGAAGAAATCTTCCATCCGATGAAGTCATCATCCAGGCGGCGCTGAAGAAGTCTTCGATCCGGCCGATGTCATCTTCAAAGAGGCGCTGAAGAGGTCTTCTATCCGGGCGAAGTCATCTTCCAAGCCGGGTCTTCAATCTTCCTTCCGCCGACGCGGAACCACCTTCTTCACCGACGGACTACGACGAATGACGGCTCCTTTAAGGGACGTCATCCAAGATGGCGTCCCCTCAATTCCGATTGGCTGATAGGATTCTATCAGCCAATCGGAATTAAGGTAGGAAAATCTGATTGGCTGATGGAATCAGCCAATCAGATTGAGCTCGCATTCTATTGGCTGTTCCGATCAGCCAATAGAATGCGAGCTCAATCTGATTGGCTGATTGGATCAGCCAATCGGATTGAACTTGAATCTGATTGGCTGATTCCATCAGCCAATCAGATTTTCCTACCTTAATTCCGATTGGCTGATAGAATCCTATCAGCCAATCGGAATTGAGGGGACGCCATCTTGGATGACGTCCCTTAAAGGAGCCGTCATTCGTCGTAGTCCGTCGGTGAAGAAGGTGGTTCCGCGTCGGCGGAAGGAAGATTGAAGACCCGGCTTGGAAGATGACTTCGCCCGGATAGAAGACCTCTTCAGCGCCTCTTTGAAGATGACATCGGCCGGATCGAAGACTTCTTCAGCGCCGCCTGGATGATGACTTCATCGGATGGAAGATTTCTTCAGCGCCGCTTGGAGGATTAACTTCTTCCGCTCCGGATGTCCTCTTCAGTTCCATCGGTGGCTCGGCTGAGTGAAGACGACTCAAGGTAGGATGATCTTCAGGGGATTAGTGTTAGGTTTTTGTAAGGGGGGTTTGGGTTAGATTAGGGGTATGTGGGTGGTGGGTTTTAATGTTGGGGGGGGGTTGTATTTTTATTTTACAGGCAAAAGAGCTGAACTTTTTGGGGCATGCCCCCACAAATGGCCCTTTTAAGGGCTGGTAAGGTAAAAGAGCTTTGAAATTTATGTAATTTAGAATAGGGTAGGGATTTTTTTTATTTTGGGGGGGTTTGTTATTTTATTAGGGGGCTTAGATTAGGTGTAAGTAGCTTAAAATTGTTGTAATATTTTTAACATGTTTGTAACTTAATTTTTTATTTTTTGTAACTTAGCTTTTTTTATTTTTTGTACTTTAGTTAGTTTATGTAATTGTATTTCATTGTAGTTCTTTGTAGGTAGTTTATTTAGTTAATTTAATGATAGTGTAGTATTAGGTTTAATTGTAACTTAAGTTAGGATTTATTTTACAGGTAATTTTGTATTTCTTTTAGCTAGGTAGTTATTAAATAGTTAATAACTATTTAATAACTATTCTAACTAGCTAAAATAAATACAAAGTTACCTGTAAAATAAATATAAATCCTAAGATAGCTATAATATAATTATTAATTACATTGTAGCTATCTTAGGGTTTATTTTACAGGTAAGTATTTATTTTTAAATAGGAATAATTTATTAAAGTATAGTGTAGTGTTAGGTGTAATTGTAACTTAGGTTAGGATTTATTTCACAGGTACATTTCTCTTTATTTTAGCTAGGTAAGCTATTAAATAGTTAATAACTATTTAATAGCTATTGTACATGGTTAAAATAAATTGAAAGGTACCTGTAAAATAAAAAAAAATCCTAAGATAGCTAGAATATAATTATTATTTATATTGTAGCTATATTAGGGTTTATTTTAAAGGTAAGTATTTAGTTTTAAATAGGATTCATTTAGTTAATAAGAGTTAATTTATTTAGATTTATTTAATTAATATTTAAGTTAGGGGGCGTTAGGGTTAGGGTTAGGTTTAGGGGTTAATCATTTTATTACAGTGGCGGCGGCGTAGTGGGGGGCAGGATAGGGGTTAATACATTTAATATAGGTTGCGGCGGGTTCAGGGAGCGGCGGTTTAGGGGTTAATATGTATAGAGTAGCTTGCGGTGGGCTCCGGGAGCGGCGGTTTAGGGGGTAATAACTTTATTTAGTTGCGGCGGTGTAGGGGGGGTCAGATTAGTGGTGTTTAGACTCGGGGTACATGTTAGGGTGTTAGGTGTAGACAGCTCCCATAGGAATCAATGGGATGTCTGTCAGCAGCGAACTTGTACTTTCGCTATGGTCAGACTCCCATTGATTCCTATGGGATCCGCCGCCTCCAGGCTGGCGCTTTGAAAACCAGGTACGCTGGGCCGTAAAAGTGCCGAGCGTACCTGCTAGTTTTTTGATAGCTAGCAAAAGTAGTGAGAATGTGCCGCACTTGTGTGCGGAACATCTGGAGTGACGTAAGAATCGATCTGTGTCGGACTGAGTCCGGCGGATCGAAGCTGACGTCACAAAATTCTACTTTTGCCGGTCTCGAGCCTTTGATAACTAAGGCGTATCAGCCTCGCCACAAATACGCTGCGGAATACGCAGCGTATTTGAGGTTGACGGCTTGATAACTACCCCCCTTGGTAGGGGACAGCAAATATATTGCTAGATCAAATGTTTTTTTTTCTTCATGATTACGTTCTATTTGTCAAGTCTAATGCTGGTATTCCTAATCTCATTGCTCCATCTAGCTGATGATATATAGTACAGCACAGAATACTTTTATAGTATGTGTAACCCTTGTCGTTTTATTATTTATTTATTTATTTATTTATTTTAAATATAAAATATCATAAGTTAAAAACAAATCTATCCATTTAAATAAACATATATATATATATATATATTATTTTTTTTGAAGGCTAAGAATTGCCTTAGAATTGGAACCATAGGGGCTTTGAATATAATTAATCAACCATGTGCTAATATTTTAAGAGGGCCTATACTAAAAAATATCATATATGGAGATTTAAAGGGATAGTAAACCCCAAAATTTTATTTTATGATTCAGATAGAACATACAATTTTAAACAACTTTTCAATTTAATTCTATTATCAAATTTTCTTCATTCTCTTATTATCCATTGCTGAAGGGACAGCACTGCACTACTGACAGGAAGCTGAAAATATCTATTTAGCCAATCACAAGAGACAAATGTGTGCAGGCACTAATTAGCAGCAGCTCCCACTGGTGTATGATTTGTGCGCACTAAGAGAATGAAGCACATTTGAAAATAGAAGTGCATTTAAAAATGTCTTAAAATGACATGCTCTATCTGAATCATGCAAGTTTAATTTTGACTTACCTATCCCTTTAAGTGTAGAAATGAAATGCTTTAATTCATTATAACATGTGAGCAAAAATGTGGTCTATTCATTATGAGGTGAATGGCAGGTGAATCGAAAAATTTCATTTCCCACCATTACAGGGACAGGAAACCCCAACATTTTTTATTTCATGATTTGGATAAAACATACAGTTTTAAACAACTTTCCAGTCTACTTCTTTTTTCAGATTTGCTTCATTCTCTTGTTATCCTTTACTGAAGAGACAGCATTGCACTACTAGCAGCTAGATGAATAAAACTAGTTAGCCAATCACAAGAGACAAATGTGTGCAGGCACCAATCAACAGCTAGCTCCCACTAGCATAGGATATGTGCGTATTCTTTTTCAACAAGGGATACCAAGAGAATTAAGAATATTTGAAAATAGAAGTGAATTTAAAAGTGTCTTAAAATTGCATGTTCTATCTGATTCATGCAAGTTTAATTTTGACTTTCCTATCCCTTTAACTATCCATTATGAAGGGCTAAACCCAGTGAGTATCTCCTGCAAGAAGAGCAGAGTTAGCCCTGCACAATGCATAGTTAAAGGAACAGTAAACACCAACAAATTTATTGTTTAAAGGGACATAAAACAAGTTGGGATAGAGACAAAATATAATAATATGTACTTTACCTGCAAATTTATGCTGCAGTGCCTCGCCATTAACCCTTTCTTTTTTAGTTTCTGAATTGTAAAGCTCTAACTCCCACACACATTTCTTTATATGGCTCTATCTATATCTATTGTTGTTTTGGTAGATTGCAAAAATGCATAGGGATTATCTGCTGGAGCATGCCTGGAAGCTGTGAACTCAGTTAAAATACAATGCCTGTGTCTAAACACTGATACTGTGGGGTGGAGTTGGCTACTCCAGGCATCTTAGCTATGTAATTCATTTTGCTTATTTTTGAAAATTATTTTAAAATACTTGCCAGCAATTTTTTAATTTATTTTTTTAAGCAAACTATTTTTAATTAATTAGCCCTTTTAGGATATGCACAGATCTCAACCGGTTTTATGTCCCTTTAAAAAGATAGATAATCCCTTTATTACCCATTCCCCAGTTTTGCATAACCAACACGGTTATTTTAATATACTTTTTACCTCTGTAATTACCTTGTATCTAAGACTCTTCAGACTGCCCCCTTATATCAGATCTTTTGACAGACTTGCATTTCAGGCAATTAGTGCTGACTCTTAAATAACTCCACGGGCGTGAGCACAATTTTATCTATATGGCACACATGAACTAACACTCTTTAGCTGTAAAAAACTATATATATATATATATATATATATATATATATATATATATATATATATATATATATATATATATACATATGTGTGTGTGTGTGTAAAACTGTGCCCCACAATATATACATAACTAGATCATGGATTACAAAATATATTTTTAAATAGTATTTCAGCTTCTTTTGGTGTTAAAAGGATGCCATTTTTTCAGTAGCAGCTGATACTGTGTTATTTAGTTGTGGAAAAGAGAGGTACTAACAAATACATTATTTTTAGGACTTGCAGTATGTACCTGCATTCCACCTGTTTGCACCTCAGCATCCTTGTTTATTTTCTGAGCTGTCTTATTGAATTTCACGAACATTGAGTTATACAAGGTCAATGAATATCCATCTTCTGTCATGTTTCAGGTAGAGCATACCATTTTTGCTTCATTCTCATGGTATAATTTGTTGAAGGAGCAGCGATGCACTCCTCGGAGCTAACTGAACGTATCTGAAGAGCCAATGACAAGAGGCATATATGTGCAGCCACCGATTAGCAGTAAGCATCCAGTGGTCCATTGCTGCTCCTGAGCCTACCTAGGTATGATTTTCAACAAAGGATACCAAAAGAACAAAGAAAATTAGATAACAAAATTAGTCTGAATCATGAAAGTTTTATTTTGAATTTACTGTCTCTTTTTAAGTAAAACCAAAGTTAGTTATAAAATACTCTTTATTAAACTCTTTACAAAACTGATTTATGTCATAAAAACTTGTGATGACATGTAAATTATTAGTGGATGTGAGATGAAGGGACTGACCAGAAACTTTCAGTACCACAGTAAAGTCTAAATTAAACTTTCATGATTCAGATAGGGCATGTAACTTTCTAATTCACGTTTATCGTCAAATTTGCTTTGTTCTCTTGTTGTTCTTAGTTGAAAGCTAAACCTAGGTAGGCTCATATGCTAATTTCTAAGTCGTTGAAGGCCACCTCTTATCTGAATGCATTTGCCTAGAGGGCATTCGTTCATGTGTTTCATATAGATAACATTGTGCTCATGCACGTGAAGTTATTTAATTAAGAGTCAGCACTAATTGCCTGAAATGCAAGTCTGTCAAAAGAACTGAGATAAGGAGGCAGTCAGCAGAAGCTTAGACACAAAGTAATCACAGAGGTAAAAAGTATAATTCTATAAGTGTTGGCTATGCAAAACTGGGTAATGGTAAATAAAAGGGATTATCTATCTTTTTAAACAATAACATTGTTGGTGTTTACTATCCCTTTAAGAAGCAGCGTAGACAGCTGTTTCTTAACATCTCCACCACCTGAGAGGTTTCAGATTCAAATCACTCCAAACTAACAATCAATCACATGAGATCAAGTTAGGGTTGCCACCTCGGCCATGTTTTCCTGGACACTTATGAGTTACACACAGCTGTTTGTCAACAAAGAATAGTAAAGGAACAAAGTAAATTAGATAATAGAAGTTAATTGGAAAGTTGTTTAAAATGTCATTCTCTATCTGAATCATGAAAAAAATACTTAATGGTTGTATGTCCCTTTAATTTCTGCCAGTGGATGCTGGATTTCTGTTGGTGAGCTTGCATCTTCCTAAATGGGCCCCTGTTTAACATCCACACAAGTCATAAAAGTCATCTTCAGATTGGCAATACACTGTATTGAGTTGATATAATGATTGGCAGGTATATACATATGCTGTCCTGTCTGGTTCAGCAAATGTATTCAGCTCCAGACTAGTAGTACATTGCTGGTCCAGAGCATACTTTAACTATGTGTTTAACCCTATTGCAGGGGTTAAACTAAATATTTTCAGCAAGTTTTAGTGCAATAATAAAATGCTCTAAGACGATAGTACATGTTAATATTTTCCTTTTATGTCACTTTAAACCACCTAAATTGTCATAAAATGTTTTAATAAATGTAGTTTCATTTTTATCAATTTTTTTTTATTTCTTATAACTTGCAAGGCCTGAACAGTAAATGTATAATCACTGAAATTAGTCATGTAAAAGGTACATGATTTAAACAGTTTAAAACCAGGCTGTGTACACATCAGAGTGTTAACGTGTTTTTTTGCTAACAGTCTGCAGAGGATAGGAGAGGACAAATCCATATCTTGCAGTAAATCTCAGATCTGACCTTGTCTCTATTGGTGATTTTTATCAGGACACCAAATCACAGCACATTTTAACCTCATGTTTCAATAAGCAATTTGCAGTGCTTTGGTGCTGTGCAAAAATCTTTCTTACTTCATTCAAGTATAGAATACTAAATATATTTAAAGGGACAGTCAAGTCCAAAAAAAAAGACTTTGTTTCAAAAAGGGCATGTCATTTTAAACAACTTTCCAATTTACTTTTATAACCAATTTTGCTTTTGTTCTCTTGGTATTCTTAGTTGAAAGTTAAACCTAGGAAGGCTCAAATGATAATTTCTAAGAGGAACAAGGAAACACAGGCACTGCTTAGTAGTATAGAAAGATAAAACATCCGTTTATTTAGGCATTTAAAAACATAGTATGTTCCCAGACAGACAGGCAAATAGACAGCACCAGTCTTACGCGTTTCACGCCCCCTAGTGGCGCTTATTCAAAGACTAGTGCTACGGCACTCTGGGTAATTTCGTTAGCAGTTTCTTGTTTTAATGAGGAGTTCATTTTTCTCCCTTGCACAAGACCAGTGGTTGGACCATGTTCTGGATACCCCTCTCACCGCTGATAATTTCTAAGCCCTTGAAGGCTGCCTCTTATCACATGCTTTTCTTTCATGTAATTAGCAAGAGTCCATGAGCTAGTGACGTATGGGATATACATTCCTACCAGGAGGGGCAAAGTTTCCCAAACCTCAAAATGCCTATAAATACACCCCTCACCACACCCACAATTCAGTTTTTACAAACTTTGCCTCCTATGGAGGTGGTGAAGTAAGTTTGTGCTAGATTCTACGTTGATATGCGCTCCGCAGCAAGTTGGAGCCCGGTTTTCCTCTCAGCGTGCAGTGAATGTCAGAGGGATGTGAGGAGAGTATTGCCTATTTGAATGCAGTGATCTCCTTCTACGGGGTCTATTTCATAGGTTCTCTGTTATCGGTCGTAGAGATTCATCTCTTACCTCCCTTTTCAGATCGACGATATACTCTTATTTATATACCATTACCTCTGCTGATTCTCGTTTCAGTACTGGTTTGGCTTTCTACAAACATGTAGATGAGTGTCCTGGGGTAAGTAAATCTTTTTTTTTTTTTTTTTTTTTTTTTTTTCTGTGACACTCTAAGCTATGGTTGGGCACTTTGTTTATAAAGTTCTAAATATATGTATTCAAACATTTATTTGCCTTGACTCAGAATGTTCAACATTCCTTATTTTTCAGACAGTCAGTTTCATATTTGGGATAATGCATTTGAATTAATCATTTTTTCTTACCTTCAAAAATTTGACTCTTTTTCCCTGTGGGCTGTTAGGCTTGCGGGGGCTGAAAATGCTTCATTTTATTGCGTCATTCTTGGCGCAGACTTTTTTGGCGCAAAAAAAAAATCTTTTCCGTTTCCGGCGTCATACGTGTCGCCGGAAGTTGCGTCATTTTTTGACGTTATTTTGCGCCAAAGATGTCGGCGTTCCGGATGTGGCGTCATTTTTGGCGCCAAAAGCATTTAGGCGCCAAATAATGTGGGCGTCTTATTTGGCGCCAAAAAATATGGGCGTCACTTTTGTCTCCACATTATTTAAGTCTCATTTTTCATTGCTTCTGGTTGCTAGAAGCTTGTTCTTTGGCATTTTTTCCCATTCCTGAAACTGTCATTTAAGGAATTTGATCAATTTTGCTTTATATGTTGTTTTTTCTCTTACATATTGCAAGATGTCTCACGTTGCATCTGAGTCAGAAGATACTACAGGAAAATCGCTGTCTAGTGCTGGATCTACCAAAGCTAAGTGTATCTGCTGGTAGCTCCGGCATGGCCTCACAGGTTTTGGTATGCGGATCTTGTCCGGATGGCCTCTTGCCAACCGTGGACTCTTCCGTTAAGACCAGACCTTCTGTCGCAAGGTCCTTTTTTCCATCAGGATCTAAAATCCTTAAATTTAAAGGTATGGAGATTGAACGCTTGATTCTTGGTCAAAGAGGTTTCTCTGACTCTGTGATTAATACTATGTTACAGGCTCGTAAATCTGTATCTAGAGAGATATATTATAGAGTCTGGAAGACATATTTCTTGGTGTCTTTCTCATCATTTTTCTTGGCATTCTTTTAGAATACCGAGAATTTTACAGTTTCTTCAGGATGGTTTAGATAAGGGTTTGTCCGCAAGTTCCTTGAAAGGACAAATCTCTGCTCTTTCTGTTCTTTTTCACAGAAAGATTGCTATTCTTCCTGATATTCATTGTTTTGTACAAGCTTTGGTTCGTATAAAACCTGTCATTAAGTCAATTTCTCCTCCTTGGAGTTTGAATTTGGTTCTGGGAGCTCTTCAAGCTCCTCCGTTTGAACCTATGCATTCATTGGACATTAAATTACTTTCTTGGAAAGTTTTGTTCCTTTTGGCAATCTCTTCTGCCAGAAGAGTTTCTGAATTATCTGCTCTTTCTTGTGAGTCTCCTTTTCTGATTTTTCATCAGGATAAGGCGGTGTTGCGAACTTCTTTTGAATTTTTACCTAAAGTTGTGAATTCCAACAACATTAGTAGAGAAATTGTGGTTCCTTCATTATGTCCTAATCCTAAGAATTCTAAGGAGAAATCGTTGCATTCTTTGGATGTTGTTAGAGCTTTGAAATATTATGTTGAAGCTACTAAGTCTTTCCGAAAGACTTCTAGTCTATTTGTTATCTTTTCCGGTTCTAGAAAAGGCCAGAAAGCTTCTGCCATTTCTTTGGCATCTTGGTTGAAATCTTTAATTCATCTTGCCTATGTTGAGTCGGGTAAAACTCCACCTCAGAGGATTACAGCTCATTCTACTAGGTCAGTTTCTACTTCCTGGGCGTTTAGGAATGAAGCTTCGGTTGATCAGATTTGCAAAGCAGCAACTTGGTCCTCTTTGCATACTTTTACTAAATTCTACCATTTTGATGTATTTTCTTCTTCTGAAGCAGTTTTTGGTAGAAAAGTACTTCAGGCAGCGGTTTCAGTTTGAATCTTCTGCTTATGTTTTTCATTAAATTTTATTTTGGGTGTGGATTATTTTCAGCAGGAATTGGCTGTCTTTATTTTATCCCTCCCTCTCTAGTGACTCTTGTGTGGAAAGATCCACATCTTGGGTAATCATTATCCCATACGTCACTAGCTCATGGACTCTTGCTAATTACATGAAAGAAAACATAATTTATGTAAGAACTTACCTGATAAATTAATTTCTTTCATATTAGCAAGAGTCCATGAGGCCCGCCCTTTTTTTGTGGTGGTTATGATTTTGTATAAAGCACAATTATTCCAATTCCTTATTTTTATATGCTTTCGCACTTTTTTATCACCCCACTTCTTGGCTATTCGTTAAACTGAATTGTGGGTGTGGTGAGGGGTGTATTTATAGGCATTTTGAGGTTTGGGAAACTTTGCCCCTCCTGGTAGGAATGTATATCCCATACGTCACTAGCTCATGGACTCTTGCTAATATGAAAGAAATGAATTTATCAGGTAAGTTCTTACATAAATTATGTTTTTTATTTGCTTTTCACAACAGGGGAGAGCTAGTCCATGTAAACCATATAGATAGCATTGTGCTGACGCCCGTGGATTGTGGCAGACACTGTATTAATTGGCTAAAATGAAAGTCAATAGATAATAAATAAAATGTCATGTGATCGGGGGGGGGGCTGTCAGAAGATGCTTAGATACAAGGTAATCACAGAGGTAAAAAGTGTTTTAATATAACTGTGTAGGTTATGCAAAACTGGGGAATGGGTAATAAAGGGATTATCTATCTTTTTAAACAACAAAAATTCTTGTGTTGACTGTCCCTTTAACTCCTGGTTCATAGTGGGCTGCCATTTTGATAGACCCTATAACGATTAGGGGTCTTGCACAGGACCATTGTATTGTAAAGCAGGTGTCCCCTGAAATGGATATGTACCCCAAACATTTTCATTTGTGATTGACAGAGCATATCATTTTTAAAAAGTTTCCAATTTACTTCTATTATCAAATTTGCTTTGTTCCCATGATTTTCTTTGTTGAAGAGATACCTTGGTATGTGTCGTGAACGCTGCATGGCAAGAAATAGTCATCTAGTGCTCTTGGATAACATTCTTGCAAAACACCTGCCGCATAGTGCTCCAGACATAATCTTTTGTTTCTTCAACAAAAGACACTAAGAGAACGAAGAGAAGTGGATAATAGCAGTAAATTAGAAAGTTGTTTAAAATTGTATGCTATATCTGAATCATAAAAGAAAAAAAATTCAGTTTGATGTCCCTTTAAAGTGTTTCCATTTTTTATACTATATGCAGAATATTAAATGTTTAGATAATTGGTCCTTTCATTTTGTTTTTGTATTTGAAATTGATGGTTTTGCTAATTGAAACCACAATCCATTGTTCTTAAGAGCTTGCTCATTCAAAGGAGCTTAGTTTGCAGTAAGATCCGCTCTCTCTCTGTACACAAATGTCTGTACTTCGTTATGTGACATTATTAAAAGGACAATGTACCGATAAAGTTAATTTTATTCCAAGCTGTTGCAGAAACACCTTTCTAAATGGGCTAGACTCTCTCATCCTCCACTAGAAGGTTAGTTTCTGCTGCTACCTCTTGTTCACATAGCTGTTCTATAGAGGATATTGCAACATAAATAGTTTCTGTATAGATGTTAGTTTCAACCTGCAACAGTAAGCATAAGGATATCACAAGTTTGGTTTCAGTTTCCAACACCTTCACCTGTATAACAATCCCTGTTTAGACTTAAAGGGACATTGTACTGCAAATTTAAAGGGCTATGAAACCCTTTTGTGATTTAGAGTATACCATTTTAAAAAACTTTCAAATTTACTTCTATTATCAAATTTGTTTTGTTGCCGTGATATTCTGTTTTGAATAGATAAATAGGTGGTCATCCGGAGCACTACACTGGAGGAAATAGCGCTGCAATCTAGTGCTCTTGCAAATAAATAACATTCTTGCAAAACGGCTGCCATATAGTGCTCCAGAAATTGGCCAGTGTTCTGGTAAGAGGCCGAACTTTTGAAAAGAGCGAACCATGTCACTTCCTGTGATGTTACATCAGCTGTTTTACACATTTTGTCCCTAATGCGCATGCGTGCCAGCGTCATCACATACCTGGCCGCATACGTCACTGGTAAACTATTTAGACCTGTGAAATTCAAAAGCCTTTATATAGCGCATGCGTGGGATTTTGTATCACAAATGGGGAGTTTATGGAAAGCTGTTTATTCGTCTCCTCTGCAATATTCGGAACTCCACCCCCATTGCAACTACTCCCATTAAGCTGAGTCTCCGTGCGTGCATGACAAACAGCCACTCGGCTATCGCCACTGCTGCTTCTGCTGATCCAATGCAGCTTTCTCCAACATAGGTGTGTCCGGTCCACGGCGTCATCCTTACTTGTGGGATATTCTCCTCCCCAACAGGAAATGGCAAAGAGCCCAGCAAAGCTGGTCACATGATCCCTCCTAGGCTCCGCCTACCCCAGTCATTCTCTTTGCCGTTGTACAGGCAACATCTCCACGGAGATGGCTTAGAGTTTTTTAGTGTTTAACTGTAGTTTTTATTATTCAATCAAGAGTTTGTTATTTTGAAATAGTGCTGGTATGTACTATTTACTCAGAAACAGAAAAGAGATGAAGATTTCTGTTTGTATGAGGAAAATGATTTTAGCAACCGTAACTAAAATCCATGGCTGTTCCACACAGGACTGTTGAGAGCTATTAACTTCAGTTGGGGGAACAGTATGCAGTCTCTTGCTGCTTGAGGTATGACACATTCTAACAAGACGATGTAATGCTGGAAGCTGTCATTTTCCCTATGGGATCCGGTAAGCCATGTTTATTACGATCATAAATAAGGGCTTCACAAGGGCTTATTAAGACTGTAGACTTTTCTGGGCTAAATCGATTCATTATTAACACATATTTAGCCTTGAGGAATCATTTTATCTGGGTATTTTGATATAAGAATATCGGCAGGCACTGTATTAGACACCTTATTCCTTAGGGGCTTTCCCAAAGCATAAGCAGAGCCTCATTTTCGCGCCGGTGTGGCGCACTTGTTTTTGAGAGGCATGGCATGCAGTCGCATGTGTGAGGAGCTCTGATACTTAGAAAAGACTTTCTGAAGGCGTCATTTGGTATCGTATTCCCCTTTGGGCTTGGTTGGGTCTCAGCAAAGCAGATACCAGGGACTGTAAAGGGGTTAAAGTTTAAAACGGCTCCGGTTCCGTTATTTTAAGGGTTAAAGCTTCCAAATTTGGTGTGCAATACTTTTAAGGCTTTAAGACACTGTGGTGAAAATTTGGTGAATTTTGTACAATTCCTTCATGTTTTTTCGCAATTGCAGTAATAAAGTGTGTTCAGTTTAAAATTTAAAGTGACAATAACGGTTTTATTTTAAAACGTTTTTGTACTTTGTTATCAAGTTTATGCCTGTTTAACATGTCTGAACTACCAGATAGACTGTGTTCTGAATGTGGGGAAGCCAGAATTCCTATTCATTTAAATAAATGTGATTTATGTGATAATGACAATGATGCCCAAGATGATTCCTCAAGTGAGGGGAGTAAGCATGGTACTGCATCATTCCCTCCTTCGTCTACACGAGTCTTGCCCACTCAGGAGGCCCCTAGTACATCTAGCGCGCCAATACTCCTTACTATGCAACAATTAACGGCTGTAATGGATAATTCTGTCAAAAACATTTTAGCCCAAATGAACACTTGTCAGCGTAAGCGCGGCTGCTCTGTTTTAGATACTGAAGAGCATGGCAACGCTGATACTAATATCTCTGAAGGGCCCCTAACCCAGTCTGATGGGGCCAGGGAGGTTTTGTCTGAGGGAGAAATTACTGATTCAGGGAACATTTCTCAACAGGCTGAACCTGATGTGATTGCATTTAAATTTAAGTTGGAACATCTCCGCATTCTGCTTAAGGAGGTATTATCCACTCTGGATGATTGTGACAAGTTGGTCATCCCAGAGAAGCTATGTAAAATGGACAAGTTCCTAGAGGTGCCGGGGCTCCCAGAAGCTTTTCCTATACCCAAGCGGGTGGCGGACATTGTTAATAAAGAATGGGAAAGGCCCGGTATTCCTTTCGTCCCTCCCCCCATATTTAAAAAATTGTTTCCTTTGGTCGACCCCAGAAAGGACTTATGGCAGACAGTCCCCAAGGTAGAGGGAGCGGTTTCCACTTTAAACAAACGCACCACTATACCCATAGAGGATAGTTGTGCTTTCAAAGATCCTATGGATAAAAAATTAGAAGGTTTGCTTAAAAAGATGTTTGTTCAGCAGGGTTACCTTCTACAACCAATTGCATGCATTGTCCCTGTCGCTACAGCCGCATGTTTCTGGTTCGATGAGCTGATAAAGGCGGTCGATAGTGATTCTCCTCCTTATGAGGAGATTATGGACAGAATCAATGCTCTCAAATTGGCTAATTCTTTCACCCTAGACGCCACTTTGCAATTGGCTAGGTTAGCGGCTAAGAATTCTGGGTTTGCTATTGTGGCGCGCAGAGCGCTTTGGTTGAAATCTTGGTCGGCTGATGCGTCTTCCAAGAACAAGCTACTTAACATTCCTTTCAAGGGGAAAACGCTGTTTGGCCCTGACTTGAAAGAGATTATCTCTGATATCACTGGGGGTAAGGGCCACGCCCTTCCTCAGGATCGGCCTTTCAAGGCAAAAAATAAACCTAATTTTCGTCCCTTTCGTAGAAACGGACCAGCCCGAGGTGCTACGTCCTCTAAGCAAGAGGGTAATACTTCTCAAGCCAAGCCAGCTTGGAGACCAATGCAAGGCTGGAACAAGGGAAAGCAGGCCAAGAAACCTGCCACTGCTACCAAGACTGCATGAAATGTTGGCCCCCGATCCGGGACCGGATCTGGTGGGGGGCAGACTCTCTCTCTTCGCTCAGGCTTGGGCAAGAGATGTTCTGGATCCTTGGGCGCTAGAAATAGTCTCCCAAGGTTATCCCAAGGGGGAGGTTCCACAGGTCTCAGTTGTCTTCAGACCACATAAAAAGACAGGCATTCTTACATTGTGTAGAAGACCTGTTAAAAATGGGAGTGATTCATCCTGTTCCATTAAGAGAACAAGGGATGGGGTTCTACTCCAATCTGTTCATAGTTCCCAAAAAAGAGGGAACGTTCAGACCAATCTTAGATCTCAAGATCTTAAACAAGTTTCTCAAGGTTCCATCGTTCAAGATGGAAACCATTCGAACTATTCTTCCTTCCATCCAGGAAGGTCAATTCATGACCACGGTGGATTTAAAGGATGCGTATCTACATATTCCTATCCACAAGGAACATCATCGGTTCCTAAGGTTCGCATTCCTGGACAAGCATTACCAGTTTGTGGCGCTTCCTTTCGGATTAGCCACTGCTCCAAGGATTTTCACAAAGGTACTAGGGTCCCTTCTAGCTGTGCTAAGACCAAGGGGCATTGCTGTAGTACCTTACTTGGACGACATTCTGATTCAAGCGTCGTCCCTTCCTCAAGCAAAGGCTCACACGGACATCGTCCTGGCCTTTCTCAGATCTCACGGATGGAAAGTGAACGTGGAAAAGAGTTCTCTATCTCCGTCAACAAGGGTTCCCTTCTTGGGAACAATAATAGACTCCTTAGAAATGAGGATATTTCTGACAGAGGCCAGAAAAACAAAGCTTCTAGACTCTTGTCGGATACTTCATTCCGTTCCTCTTCCTTCCATAGCTCAGTGCATGGAAGTGATCGGGTTGATGGTAGCGGCTATGGACATAGTTCCTTTTGCGCGCATTCATCTAAGACCATTACAACTGTGCATGCTCAGTCAGTGGAATGGGGATTATACAGACTTGTCTCCGAAGATACAAGTAAATCAGAGGACCAGAGACTCACTCCGTTGGTGGCTGTCCCTGGACAACCTGTCACAAGGGATGACATTCCGCAGACCAGAGTGGGTCATTGTCACGACCGACGCCAGTCTGATGGGCTGGGGCGCGGTCTGGGGATCCCTGAAAGCTCAGGGTCTTTGGTCTCGGGAAGAATCTCTTCTACCGATAAATATTCTGGAACTGAGAGCGATATTCAATGCTCTCAAGGCTTGGCCTCAGCTAGCGAGGGCCAAGTTCATACGGTTTCAATCAGACAACATGACAACTGTTGCGTACATCAACCATCAGGGGGGAACAAGGAGTTCCCTAGCGATGGAAGAAGTGACCAAAATCATTCTATGGGCGGAGTCTCACTCCTGCCACCTGTCCGCTATCCACATCCCAGGAGTGGAAAATTGGGAAGCGGATTTTCTGAGTCGTCAGACATTGCATCCGGGGGAGTGGGAACTCCATCCGGAAATCTTTGCCCAAGTCACTCAGCTGTGGGGCATTCCAGACATGGATCTGATGGCCTCTCGTCAGAACTTCAAAGTTCCTTGCTACGGGTCCAGATCCAGGGATCCCAAGGCGGCTCTAGTGGATGCACTAGTAGCACCTTGGACCTTCAAACTAGCTTATGTGTTCCCGCCGTTCCCTCTCATCCCCAGGCTGGTAGCCAGGATCAATCAGGAGAGGGCGTCGGTGATCTTGATAGCTCCTGCGTGGCCACGCAGGACTTGGTATGCAGATCTGGTGAATATGTCATCGGCTCCACCTTGGAAGCTACCTTTGAGACGAGACCTTCTTGTTCAGGGTCCGTTCGAACATCCGAACCTGGTTTCACTCCAGCTGACTGCTTGGAGATTGAACGCTTGATCTTATCGAAGCGAGGGTTCTCAGATTCTGTTATCGATACTCTTGTTCAGGCCAGAAAGCCTGTAACTAGAAAGATTTACCACAAAATTTGGAAAAAATATATCTGTTGGTGTGAATCTAAAGGATTCCCTTGGGACAAGGTTAAGATTCCTAAGATTCTATCCTTCCTTCAAGAAGGATTGGAAAAAGGATTATCTGCAAGTTCCCTGAAGGGACAGATTTCTGCCTTGTCTGTGTTACTTCACAAAAAGCTGGCAGCTGTGCCAGATGTTCAAGCCTTTGTTCAGGCTCTGGTTAGAATTAAGCCTGTTTACAAACCTTTGACTCCTCCTTGGAGTCTCAATTTAGTTCTTTCAGTTCTTCAGGGGGTTCCGTTTGAACCCTTACATTCCGTTGATATTAAGTTATTATCTTGGAAAGTTTTGTTTTTAGTTGCAATCTCTTCTGCTAGAAGAGTTTCAGAATTATCTGCTCTGCAGTGTTCTCCTCCTTATCTGGTGTTCCATGCAGATAAGGTGGTTTTACGTACTAAACCTGGTTTTCTTCCAAAAGTTGTTTCTAACAAAAACATTAACCAGGAGATTATCGTACCTTCTCTGTGTCCGAAACCAGTTTCAAAGAAGGAACGTTTGTTGCACAATTTGGATGTTGTTCGCGCTCTAAAATTCTATTTAGATGCTACAAAGGATTTTAGACAAACATCTTCCTTGTTTGTTGTTTATTCTGGTAAAAGGAGAGGTCAAAAAGCAACTTCTACCTCTCTCTCTTTTTGGATTAAAAGCATCATCAGATTGGCTTACGAGACTGCCGGACGGCAGCCTCCCGAAAGAATCACAGCTCATTCCACTAGGGCTGTGGCTTCCACATGGGCCTTCAAGAACGAGGCTTCTGTTGATCAGATATGTAGGGCAGCGACTTGGTCTTCACTGCACACTTTTACCAAATTTTACAAGTTTGATACTTTTGCTTCTTCTGAGGCTATTTTTGGGAGAAAGGTTTTGCAAGCCGTGGTGCCTTCCATTTAGGTGACCTGATTTGCTCCCTCCCTTCATCCGTGTCCTAAAGCTTTGGTATTGGTTCCCACAAGTAAGGATGACGCCGTGGACCGGACACACCTATGTTGGAGAAAACAGAATTTATGTTTACCTGATAAATTACTTTCTCCAACGGTGTGTCCGGTCCACGGCCCGCCCTGGTTTTTTTAATCAGGTCTGATAATTTATTTTCTTTAACTACAGTCACCACGGTACCATATGGTTTCTCCTATGCAAATATTCCTCCTTAACGTCGGTCGAATGACTGGGGTAGGCGGAGCCTAGGAGGGATCATGTGACCAGCTTTGCTGGGCTCTTTGCCATTTCCTGTTGGGGAGGAGAATATCCCACAAGTAAGGATGACGCCGTGGACCGGACACACCGTTGGAGAAAGTAATTTATCAGGTAAACATAAATTCTGTTTTTCACAGGTTCACTTCAATGTCATTGTTTAAATATTTGTTGCAGCAGTAAGCATTGGATCAGCAGAAGCAGCAGTGGCGATAGCCGAGTGGCTGTTTGTCATGCACGCACGGAGACTCAGCTTAATGGGAGTAGTTGCAGTGGGGGCGGAGTTCCGAATATTGCAGAGGAGACGAATAAACAGCTTTCCATAAACCCCCCATTTGTAATACAAAATCCCACGCATGCGCTATTGAAAGGGTTTCTGAATTTCACAGGTCTAAATAGTTTACCAGTGACGTATGCGGCCAGGTATGTGATGACGCTGGCACGCATGCGCATTAGGGACAAAATGTGTAAAACAGCTGATGTAACGTCACAGGAAGTTCGGCCTCTTACCAGTACACCGGCTCCTAAGCTTAAGTCCCTGCTTTTAAACAAAAGATACCTAGAGAACAAAGAAAAACTGATAATTGAAATAAATTAGAAAGTTGTTTAGTATTGCGTGCTCTATATGAATCATGAAATACATTTTTGGGGTTTCATATCCCTTTAATTTCCCCTTAATGTTTTTCTAATGACCTGTTATACCAGTTGCAGGTTATACAATGTATGGGAAATTGTTCTTAGGTTTATTTTTGTATATGAAATATCAGTTTTTGCTCTTTGAAATGTCAACCCATTAAATGGGATGAGCTTTCAGGGAGATCAGCTCTCATCGTATCAATCTATATAAACACAAAGGATTCCTATCTTTCTGAGATAGCAATTGAATGAACATAGTTGTCCCTTTCTTTCCCACGCCCACTGGGAGCGTGATTTTTTTTTTTAACAACTTCTTGTTTAAATAGCTTTTCTATAAACGTTATTATTTTAAACACTTACATTGATATTCACTTTATACATTAAAGGGACATGAAACCCAAACAATTTTCTTTCATGATTCAGATTGAGCATACAATATTAAAACAACTTTCCCGTTTACCTCTATTACCTAATTTGCTTTGTTCTCTTGGTATCCATCGTTGAAAAGCATACTTAGGTAGCCTCAGGAGCTGGAAGCTAGCTGTTGATTGGTGGTTGGTGGATGGACATATATGTCTCTTATGATTGGCTTGCCAATGTGTTCAGCTAGCTCTCAGTAGTGCATTGCTGCTCCTTCAATAAAGGATACCAATAGAATGAAGCAACATTCATAATAGAAATATATTGGAGACTTGTTTAATTTAACATTGTATAGTGTATCTGAATCATGAAAGAAAAAAAAAGTTGGATTTCATGTCCTTTTAAATCTATCTAGATTGTTCATCAAGCTGTAAAGCTGTACTTGTGCCATATAACACGACTGACACCTCATGTTGCTGCTGTAGAATGAAATGTCCCTAGAGAACAAAAGCTAGGTATTCTAAAGATATGATAACACTGATCCTCCAATTCATGGCAAATTAATATCTTTGTTCATTCATGCTTGTAGAAGATATTGTAAAATACAGTCTAAAATACACATTTAGATTATGCTAATAAGTATTATCTTTCTATTGTATAAAAGGGAGAAATGTACTAATATTTTATTACAGAACTTTGCCAGTCACAATGTATGAAAGTACAAATTATATATATATATTAGATATGTTAGAGGGCTGTCAGGTCATGCAACAAATAATTTAGCTATGGAGGCATAAAATTGCCTTTATTATAGCGCAGCATATGAAAAGCCATTTCACAACAAAATCAAAATCGGTGACAAGTGAGCGAAGTTACAAAGCTGCAAAAGTACAACATGAATCATTGAGTCAAAGAAAGAAGACAGTGATGAAATAAAATATAGCAATATAATAATATTAGTAAAAAAAGAATGACTTGTTTCTGTATGCTTTTGTTTTTTTAATTCTAGAGCAGTAATTGACCTCTTAACTGCTGAGCTATTGCTCACCCTTGTGCTGAGCTGTTTTACAGTTTTTAGATGCTGCTCACATTAAAGGGACATTTGACACAAATTAAATGCTAGATAGAATGATGCATTTAAAGAAAAGATTAGTCTAACAATAACATGTACATGTATCTTTTAACGGTTCATTAGATGTCTTTTCTTTTGTGACTCAGAGCAGGCAGTTTTAAATAACTTTCCAATTTATTTCTATTGTCAAATTAATTTTGTTCTTTTTGTATCCCTTATTGAAAAGTATACCCAGGTAGGCTCAGATGCTGCTGGGTCATTGGCTTTTAGCTAACACCCAGTAGTGCATTAATGCTCTTTAAACAAAGCATACCACAGGTCAAATGGAAAGTTGTTTAAAATGGTATGCTCTATCTGAATCATGTAAGAAAAATGTTGGGTTTCATATCCCTTTAAGCCTCTTTGCAGAAGCCGGGCACTTTTGGGTTTGCAGGGCTTGGTGGCATAACCAGCATGGCAATTTGGCCCCCTCATATCCGGTGCTATGGGCATAAAAATGCCACCTCCCCTGTATGACGATGTGGTCACAATCCACGCTTATTAAGCATTGTGTTGCTGAAAATGCTCTAATGTAATAAAGTATTTTACCATTACGCTATTGTTTGCATAGCAGTTATAGGGATAATGATCAAAAACTCACCAGCATGGAGAGAATTCACACATTATATTACAATGTATGTGTATCTCCTTCACATTCAGAATACAGCGGAACTAGATCAACATACCTTAAACAAAATATTGCCTTTCTAAAATTATTTGAGGCACCTAACTCGTTAGATAATCTTGTCAGAGCGGAGCGATTTAGATCATCAGCCCCTACTTGTTCAGTCCCAGCAAAAACAGCAGTGAACATTTTCCATGGGGGGGGGGGGGTGCATCTGCTCCTGGGTTTAAACACCTGCTTATCAAAGGACTATCTAGTGAGTTAGAACATTCTATTGTCATATTAAAGGAACACTAAAGTTAAAATTAAACTTTCATTATTCAAATAGAACACGCAATTCTAAACAACTTTCTAATTCACTTCGATTCTCAAAATGTGCACAAGCTTGTTATATGCACACTTTCCGAGGCACCATCTGCTACTGAGCATGTGCAAAAATTGGCAGTATATACATATATGCATTTCTGGATTGGCTGAATGCTGTCACATGATACAAGGGGAAGGTAAAAAAAAAGTGCATATCCAGTGTCTTTTTATTATGCATTTGCAATTCTACTGTATTTAATAGTCCTTTAAAGAGGCATAAAACCCCACATTTCTCTTTCATGATTTTAAACAAATTTAAACAATTTTCCCATTTTACTTCAATTTTCAAATGTTCTTCATTCTTTTGGTATAATTTGTTGAGGGAGCAGAAATGCACTACTGGGAGCTATCTGAACACAGCTGATGAGCCAATTAAAAGAGTCTTATAAGTGCAGCCACCAATCAGCAGCTAGCTCTTATTAGTGCATTGCTGCTTCTGAGCCTCCCTAGATATGCTTTTCAGAAAAGGATAACAAGAAAACAAGGCAAATTAGATAATCTAAGTAAATGGTAAAATTGATTAAAACTGCATGCTCTGTCATTATCCGATTACATTTTTATTTATTTATTTATTTTTTTCAAAGCTTTATTGAAGAATAAGCAGAAAACAAACAAAATGCGTACATCAAAAGACATGAGGTACAAAAAAGATACATATACAAGTGACTCTGTGGAGTCCAATAGTGTGCAAAAAAGAAATGTAGCATCCATGAATTTGTGACCTTAAACAGAGATTAGTTAAATCTGATAGCTCATTCATGCTCGTCTCGATGTACCATAACAGTATAATATTTATAAGACAAATTTAGTCAGAAAAGATAATAGAGCTTTGGGCCTTGGGGAACTTTCAGGCCCATACTCAAGGAAAGAAGAAAAGGGAAAGATAAGTGTAGAAGAGAGGGGGAAGGGAGGGGGAAAAAAAAAGGGGGGGGGGGAGGAAAACCAGACTCATCTCCCAGAGGGAGAAGGGGGTATGAAACCACACCACAGGTGACAGAACTATTAAACCACTTCAGTCTATAAGGGCTTAGGCCTTGGGGCTATCCCCAGGCCCTCTCCGTTTCCACATCTCCAACATGTATTCGTGGATTTCTATCCTTTCATCTCTCATATATCTAAATCTCTCTAGTTGAAGGTATCTATTTACTTGGTCGGCCCACTCTTTAAGGGTAGGCACATTCGCACTTTTCAATTTTTGGGGACAAGGGATTTTGCGCTGTTGAGCATTAAATAAAAAAGGTATTTTGTGGCCTTATCTTTAAATTTGGGAAGGTCGTG
>NC_069502.1:888639282-888734282 GCF_027579735.1 Bombina bombina
AAAAAAACGTACGGCTGAACGTCAAATATGACGCAACCACACGCAAACTTCCGGCGTCAATTAGGGCGCTGGAAATGACAAAAAAAATTTGCGCCAAAAAAGTCTGCGCCAAGAATGACGCAATAAATTGAAGCATTTTCAGCCCCCGCGAGCCTAACAGCCCACAGGGAAAAAAAGTCAATTGAAAAAATTTTTTAAGGTAAGAAAAAAATATTTCATATGCATTATCCCAAATAATGAAACTGACTGTCTGAAAATAAGGAATACTGATTATCCTGAATCAAGGCAAATATAAGTTTAAACACATATATTTAGAACTTTACATATAAAGTGCCCAACCATAGCTTAGAGTGTCATAAAAAATAAGACTTACTTACCCTAAGACACTCATCTACATATAGTAGACAGCCAAACCAGTACTGAAACGAGAATCAGTAGAGGTAATGGTATATAAGAGTATATCGTCGATCTGAAAAGGGAGGTAAGAGATGAATCTCTACGACCGATAACAGAGAACCTATGAAATAGATCCCGTAGAAGGAGACCATTGACTTCAAATAGGCAATACTCTATTCACATCCCTCTGACATTCACTGCACTCTGAGAGGAAAACCTGGCTCCAGCCTGCTGCGAAGCGCATATCAACGTAGAATCTAGCACAAACTTACTTCACCACCTCCATGGGAGGCAAAGTTTGTAAAACTGAATTGTGGGTGTGGCAAGGGGTGTATTTGTAGGCATTTTGAGGTTTGGGAAACTTTGCCCCTCCTGGTAGGAATGTATATCCCATACATCACTAGCTCATGGACTCTTGCTAATTACATGAAAGAAATATGGAGGGGTAATGTTAAAGGGACATTCTAATGTAAAAATAAAAGTATTTTTATATTCAATAAATTCCTACTTTTTTTTCCAATTGTTTAACTAATACATACTTATCCAGCTGGAGAGCAAATGAAAAGCAGACATACATACATATGCTCCAATAACTGGCTCTATGCTCATCTGGAGAAAAATTGGGAGTGTTCTAGAGTAAAAGTCTGGTTCATCCCTACCAAGTTTACCGTTATTTACAATGAAGTGACAGTAGGCCAAAAACTGGTATTGTTCCAGGAAATTGTAACAGTTGTCAAGTATGCTAGTTGTTGCTAATGGTCTAATTTTTCTTATCTATTTATATCTCTCTCGCTCTCTCCTCTTTCTTTATGTCTCTCTTTATTTCATGCTATTTCTTCTTTTTATCTTTTTATTTATCTCTCTCTCTCCTTTTCTTTCTCCCTACGTCTCTCCCTTTCTCTCTATTTCATACTCTTTATTTTTTTTTTCTCACTTTCCCGCTTTTTTCTCTCTATCCTTTTTCTCTTTCAGTCTCTCTCCTTTCTCTCTATGTCTATTTCACACTTTTTATCTCCTCACTTTTCTCTGTCTCTCTCACTTTCTGTGTCTTTCACTCTTTTTGTCTCTTGCTCTTTTACTCTCTCTCTCTCTCTCTCTCTGTCCTTCTCCTTGTATCTCTCTCTCTCTCTGTCCTTCTCATTGTATCTCTCTCTCTTTATCTGTCTTGCTCTTTCTCTAACTCTCTCTGACTCTCTCTCTCTCTCTCTCTCTCTCTCCTTTTCTCTCTCTCTTTCCTTCTTGTATCTCTCTCTCTTTATCTGTATTTCTCTAACTCTCTTTCCTTCTTCTCTCTCTCTCTCTCTCTCTCTCTCTCTCTGACTCTCTCACTCTCTTTCACTCTCTCTCTCCCTCTCCTTTTGTCTCTCTCTTTCTCTTTCCTTCTCCTTGTATCTTTCTCTTTATCTGTATTTCCTTCCATAAGGCAGACAGAGTCCACAACTTAATTCCTTACTGTTGGGAAATACAAAACCTGGCCACCAGGAGGAGGCAAAGACACCCCAGCGAAAGGCTTAAATATCCCTCCCACTTCCCCTATCCCCAGTCATTCTTTGTCTTTTATCACTATAGGAGTTGGCAGAGAAGTGTCAGAAGATTTGGATAGTCCTGTAATGGGTATGTTCCCTTCAAGAAAGGACTGGTGTTTTAAGTAATCATGTCAACCTCTCAGTGAGAGTATTGATGAAAGTTAGAGTCTGGAGATGCAGGGAAAGTTTTTCTGCTAACCCATCTAGACTGTCGCCTAACAGCTCCTGAGCAATCGGTGTTGACGAGTTTCACTGCTTGCTGTTACACACTCAAGTCCATGTCAGAGCGTCGCTGCTAGACTGTCACACTTGAGAGGCTATGCCTGTTCCACAGCATGTATCCTGGAGGGTAAGACCGTTTTATAAATACACTTTTGCTATAAAGGGTCACAGTGTGGCACCTTTATGCCTCAATAGGATCAAGGGTTAATATCTCCTTCAGGGAAATTATTTGAATGACTAGGGGTTATTTATAACTGCTTTAATATGAGAGTTTTTGGGCTCATAGACTGTGTACGTTTGGCTTGGAACAAACAGGTTTAACTTTAGTTTCTTCTGTTATGTGTGATCAGTCCACGGGTCATCATTACTTCTGGGATATTATCTGCTCCCCTACAGGAAGTGCAAGAGGATTCACCCAGCAGAGTTGCTATATAGCTCCTCCCCTCTACGTCACCTCCAGTCATTCTCTTGCACCCAAAGACTAGATAGGAGGTGTGAGAGGACTATGGTGATTATACTTAGTTTTTATAACTTCAATCAAAAGTTTGTTATTTTACAATAGCACCGGAGCGTGTTATTACTTCTCTGGCAGAGTTTGAAGAAGAATCTACCAGAGTTTTTCTTATGATTTTAACCGGAGTAGTTAAGATCATATTGCTGTTTCTCGGCCATCTGAGGGAGGTAAAAGCTTCAGATCAGGGGACAGCGGGCAGTTGAATCTGCATTGAGGTATGTAGCAGTTTTTATTTTCTGAATGGAATTGATGAGAAAATCCTGCCATACCGTTATAATGACATGTATGTATACTCTACACTTCAGTATTCTGGGGATGGTATTTCACCGGAATTACTCTGTAAAAGTACATTAAACCTTTTAATAGGTATTTAATTCATGTTAAACGTTTTTGCTGGAATGTAGAATCGTTTGCATTTCTGAGGTACTGAGTGACTAAATATTTGGGCATTATTTTTCCACTTGGCAGTTTGCTTGTTTTGATTATGACAGTTTCGTTTCTCTCTCACTGCTGTGTGTGAGGGGGAGGGGCCGTTTTTGGCGCTCTTTGCTACGCATCAAAAATTTCCAGTCAGTTACTCTTGTATTTTCTGCATGATCCGGTTCATCTCTAACAGAACTCAGGGGTCTTCAAACTTCTTTGAAGGGAGGTAGATTCTCTCAGCAGAGCTGTGAGACTTATGTAGTGACTGTGTTTTAAAACGTTGCTCTGTGATTTTTATGTTTAAAATTTAATTAGTGTTACTTTACTAATGGGAACAAACCTTTGCTAACAAGTTGTGTTGTTTTTAAAGAGTGATGCTATAACTGTTTTTCAGTTCATTTTTTCAACTGTCATTTAATCGTTTAGTGCTTCTTTGAGGCACAGTACGTTTTTTTGTTAAATAAGATTGTAACCAAGTTGCATGTTTATTGCTAGTGTGTTAAACATGTCTGATTCAGAGGAAGATACCTGTGTCATTTGTTCCAATGCCAAGGTGGAGCCCAATAGAAATTTATGTACTAACTGTATTGATGCTACTTTAAATAAAAGCCAATCTGTACAAATTGAACAAATTTCACCAAACAGCGAGGGGAGAGTTATGCCGTCTAACTCGCCTCACGTGTCAGTACCTGCGTCTCCCGCCCGGGAGGTGCGTGATATTATGGCGCCTAGTACATCTGGGCAGCCATTACAGATAACATTACAAGATATGGCTACTGTTATGACTGAAGTTTTGGCTAAGTTACCAGAACTAAGAGGCAAGCGTGATCACTCTGGGGTGAGAACAGAGTGCGCTGATAATTCTAGGGCCATGTCTGATACTGCGTCACAGCTTGCAGAGCATGAGGACGGAGAGCTTCATTCTGTAGGTGACGGTTCTGATCCAAGCAGATTGGATTCAGATATTTCAAATTTTAAGTTTAAATTGGAAAACCTCCGTGTATTACTAGGGGAGGTCTTAGCGGCTCTTAACGATTGTAACACTGTTGCAATACCAGAGAAAATGTGTAGGTTGGATAAATACTTTGCGGTACCGGCGAGTACTGACGTTTTTCCTATACCTAAGAGATTAACTGAAATTGTTACTAAGGAGTGGGATAGACCCGGTGTGCCGTTCTCACCCCCTCCAATATTTAGAAAGATGTTTCCAATAGACGCCACCACACGGGACTTATGGCAAACGGTCCCTAAGGTGGAGGGAGCAGTTTCTACTTTAGCTAAGCGCACCACTATCCCGGTGGAGGATAGCTGTGCTTTTTCAGATCCTATGGATAAAAAATTAGAGGGTTACCTTAAGAAAATGTTTGTTCAACAAGGTTTTATATTGCAACCCCTTGCATGCATCGCGCCGATTACGGCTGCGGCAGCATTTTGGATTGAGTCTCTGGAAGAGAACCTTAGTTCCGCTACGCTGGACGACATTACGGACAGGCTTAGAGTCCTTAAACTAGCTAATTCATTCATTTCGGAGGCCGTAGTACATTTAACCAAACTTACGGCTAAGAATTCAGGATTCGCCATTCAGGCACGTAGGGCGCTGTGGCTAAAATCCTGGTCAGCTGATGTAACTTCTAAGTCCAAATTACTTAATATACCTTTCAAGGGGCAAACTTTATTTGGGCCCGGTTTGAAAGAAATTATCGCTGACATTACAGGAGGTAAGGGCCACGCCCTGCCTCAAGACAAAGCCAAAGCTAAGGCTAGACAGTCTAATTTTCGTCCCTTTCGGAATTTCAAAGCAGGTGCAGCATCAACTTCCACTGCACCAAAACAGGAAGGAGCTGTTGCTCGTTACAGACAAGGCTGGAAACCTAACCAGTCCTGGAATAAGGGCAAGCAGGCCAGAAAACCTGCTGCTGCCCCTAAGACAGCATGAACCGAGGGCCCCCGATCCGGGACCGGATCTAGTGGGGGGCAGACTCTCTCTCTTCGCCCAGGCTTGGGCAAGAGATGTCCAGGATCCCTGGGCGCTAGAGATCATATCTCAGGGATACCTTCTAGACTTCAAATTATCTCCCCCAAGAGGGAGATTTCATCTGTCAAGGTTGTCAACAAACCAAATAAAGAAAGACGCGTTTCTACGCTGTGTACAAGATCTATTATTAATGGGAGTGATCCATCCGGTTCCGTGGTCGGAACAAGGACAAGGGTTTTACTCAAACCTGTTTGTGGTTCCCAAAAAAGAGGGAACTTTCAGGCCAATCTTGGATTTAAAGATCCTAAACAAATTCCTAAGAGTTCCATCGTTCAAAATGGAAACTATTCGGACAATCTTACCCATGATCCAAAAGGGTCAGTACATGACCACAGTGGATTTAAAGGATGCTTACCTTCACATACCGATTCACAAAGATCATTACCGGTATCTAAGGTTTGCCTTCTTAGACAGGCATTACCAGTTTGTAGCCCTTCCATTCGGATTGGCTACGGCTCCAAGAATCTTCACAAAGGTTCTGGGTGCCCTTCTAGCGGTTCTGAGACCGCAAGGAATTTCGGTAGCTCCGTACCTAGACGACATTCTGATACAAGCTTCAAGCTTTCAAACTGCCAAGTCTCATACAGAGTTAGTTCTGGCATTTCTAAGGTCGCATGGATGGAAAGTGAACGAAAAGAAGAGTTCTCTCTTGCCTCTCACAAGAGTTCCATTCTTGGGGACTCTTATAGATTCTGTAGAAATGAAGATTTATCTGACAGAAGACAGATTAACAAAGCTTCTAAATGCATGCCGTGTCCTTCATTCCATTCAACTCCCGTCAGTAGCTCAATGCATGGAGGTGATCGGCTTAATGGTAGCAGCAATGGACATAGTACCCTTTGCACGCCTACATCTCAGACCGCTGCAATTGTGCATGCTGAGTCAGTGGAATGGGGATTACTCAGATTTGTCCCCCACTCTGAATCTGGATCAAGAGACCAGAAACTCTCTTCTATGGTGGCTTTCTCGGCCACATCTGTCCAGGGGGATGCCGTTCAGCAGGCCGGACTGGACAATCGTAACAACAGACGCCAGCCTTCTAGGTTGGGGCGCTGTCTGGAATTCTCTGAAGGCTCAGGGACAATGGAGTCAGGAGGAAAGTCTCCTGCCAATAAACATTCTGGAATTGAGAGCAGTTCTCAATGCCCTTCTAGCTTGGCCCCAGTTAAAGACTCAGGGGTTCATCAGGTTTCAGTCGGACAACATCACGACTGTAGCTTACATCAACCATCAGGGAGGGACAAGAAGCTCCCTAGCAATGATAGAAGTATCAAAGATAATTCGCTGGGCAGAGTCTCACTCTTGCCACCTGTCAGCAATCCACATCCCGGGAGTGGAGAACTGGGAGGCGGATTTCTTGAGTCGCCAGACTCTTCATCCGGGGGAGTGGGAACTTCATCCGGAGGTCTTTGCCCAAATACTTCGACGTTGGGGCAAACCAGAGATAGATCTCATGGCGTCTCGCCAGAACGCCAAACTTCCTCGCTACGGATCCAGATCCAGGGATCCGGGAGCGGTTCTGATAGATGCTTTGACAGCACCTTGGAACTTCAGGATGGCTTATGTGTTTCCACCCTTCCCGCTGCTTCCTCGATTGATTGCCAAAATCAAACAGGAGAGAGCATCAGTGATTCTAATAGCGCCTGCATGGCCGCGCAGGACTTGGTATGCAGATCTAGTGGACATGTCATCCTGTCCGTCTTGGTCTCTACCTCTAAGACAGGACCTTCTGATTCAGGGTCCATTCAAACATCAAAGTCTAACTTCTCTGAAGCTGACTGCTTGGAAATTGAACGCTTGATTTTATCAAAACGTGGTTTTTCTGAGTCGGTTATTGATACCCTGATACAGGCTAGGAAGCCTGTTACCAGAAAGATTTACCATAAAATATGGCGTAAATACCTATACTGGTGTGAATCCAAAGATTACTCCTGGAGTAAGGTTAGGATTCCTAGGATATTGTTTTTTCTACAAGAAGGTTTAGAAAAGGGTTTATCGGCTAGCTCATTAAAGGGACAGATCTCAGCTCTGTCCATCTTGTTACACAGGCGTCTGTCAGAAAATTCAGACATCCAGGCCTTTTGTCAGGCTTTAGCTAGGATCAAGCCTGTGTTTAAAACTGTTGCTCCGCCATGGAGTTTAAACTTAGTTCTTAACGTTTTACAGGGTGTTCCGTTTGAACCCCTTCATTCCATTGATATAAAATTGTTATCTTGGAAAGTTCTATTTTTAATGGCTATTTCCTCGGCTCGAAGAGTCTCTGAGTTATCAGCCCTACATTGTGATTCTCCTTATCTGATCTTTCACTCAGACAAGGTAGTTCTGCGTACTAAACCTGGGTTCTTACCTAAGGTTGTCTCTAACAGGAATATCAATCAAGAGATTGTTGTTCCATCCTTGTGTCCAAATCCTTCTTCAAAGAAGGAACGTCTTCTACACAATCTGGATGTAGTTCGTGCCCTCAAGTTCTACTTGCAGGCAACTAAAGATTTTCGCCAAACTTCTTCCCTGTTTGTCGTTTATTCTGGACAGAGGAGAGGTCAAAAAGCTTCTGCTACCTCTCTCTCTTTTTGGCTTCGTAGCATAATACGTTTAGCCTATGAGACTGCTGGACAGCAGCCTCCTGAAAGAATTACAGCTCATTCCACTAGAGCTGTGGCTTCCACTTGGGCCTTTAAGAATGAGGCCTCTGTTGAACAGATTTGCAAGGCTGCAACTTGGTCTTCGCTTCATACTTTTTCCAAATTTTACAAATTTGACACTTTTGCTTCTTCGGAGGCTATTTTTGGGAGAAAGGTTCTTCAGGCAGTGGTTCCTTCTGTATAATGAGCCTGCCTATCCCTCCCGTCATCCGTGTACTTTTGCTTTGGTATTGGTATCCCAGAAGTAATGATGACCCGTGGACTGATCACACATAACAGAAGAAAACATAATTTATGCTTACCTGATAAATTCCTTTCTTCTGTTGTGTGATCAGTCCACGGCCCGCCCTGTTTTTTAAGGCAGGTAAATATTTTTTAAATTATAATTCAGTCACCACTACACCCTTGGCTTCTCCTTTCTCGTTGGTCTTTGGTCGAATGACTGGAGGTGACGTAGAGGGGAGGAGCTATATAGCAACTCTGCTGGGTGAATCCTCTTGCACTTCCTGTAGGGGAGCAGATAATATCCCAGAAGTAATGATGACCCGTGGACTGATCACACAACAGAAGAAAGGAATTTATCAGGTAAGCATAAATTATGTTTTTTGAGTGTTGCGCAGCTCATAATAGCTTAGCGCCTTTTTTTTTTTTTTAAATACTTTATTTATTCATTCCAGTGCAACTTTCAGTGACAAATCAACCATAAACATTGATCACAAGAAAACAATAGTTACACAAACTTTCAACATAACAGTATATCCATAATTTTCATCACTTCGGTCACACTGGTTTTTTTTTCCTTTTATTCTCTCCTTTCTCCCTCACCTCCTGCCTCTCCCTCACTACCAACCAGACCCTAAATTGTGGGGTAAACTGTGTGGCTCACTAAGCTCCTTCCTCTCCAATCCTCTCTCTCTGCTGCGGAGATATTTGTACTGGAAGTTCCATAATGTTAAAACTTTCTTCATTTTACCTTCCCCTCTCTCCTGTCCCTTAGTCTGTGTTCTTTCATTGTTCTCTCAGAATATTGCAAGCCGTCTCTCCTCCAGACACCGCCCCCAGAGCTCTCCCATCTCCCTTCTCTAAGGGCTATCCTTAGCCTCTCTTAGCTGATTTGATACTATGTGAAAATGTTCCATTGTCCTCTCAATTGTGCATTTAATATGTATTCCGTATCCTTAAAAGGATAAATGACCTGTTTCTGGTGGTGGATATCTAGTGTGTTAATGAGTGGTTCCCATTTGGTCATGAATTTCTTTGTTCTCCTTGTGATGTCTCCCTGAGTGTCTATTTGTTCACATATCATCTGTTTTCTCAATCCTTCCTTGAGTTGGGTTATGTGAGGTGGTGTCTGCCAGCCATTGTTGGAGAATCAGTTTCCTGGCGTGTAAGATTACATTGTGTATGTAGTTGCTGTGCTTTTGGATCTTGTCTTGTGTATGTAAGAGTATCACCATTTCAGGTGTCAAGCTAACCTTTTCCCCGGTACTCCTCTCCAGCCATCTCCGTGTCATCCCCCAAAATTTTGCCAATCTTGGGCATTGACACATCATGTGTAAAATGTTTGGGTTGGCATTCGAGCACTTTGGGCATAGGCCTGATGTGTCATGCTTCCATTTATGGAATAGTTTAGGTGTGATGTATATGTTGTGGAGCACTTTAATATGAGATTCCCTTATTTCGTTTGATAGTGTGGCCTCTCTCACCTTTGTGAAACTCTGCCCAATACAAGTATCAGTGAGTTCCTTTCCCATTAGCGTAGTCCAAGTGTTCTGTAGGTGGGTCAAATTTGCGTTGTTTGCTTTTTTTTGCAGGACTACATATGTGTGAGAAATGGATGTCAGCCTCCCCTGTGTTAGTGTCAATAGTTTGTAAACGTCCCAATCCTTGTCTGGCATCTTTCCAGATCTCAACAGATTCTGCACATAGTGTCTCGCTTGGAGATAAGCAAAGTGATGGGTATTGGGTAAGCCATACTCTCTTTGTAGTTCTCCAAACGGTTTGATTGTCACTCCGTCCGCAGAAAGGATGTGTTTAAGGGATGTCACCCCCCGGTCTCCCCATAGTTTGAATGGTTTCGTGGTGAACCCAGCTGGGAAGTCTGGATTACCCCCCAGCGGTAAGAATGCTGTGTGGTGCGGTGAGATCCCAAGGGATCCGCACACCCTTCTCCAGGCCCCTATAGGGCCACTGAACAGTGGTTCCTTCCCCAGTATGGCATCTACTTGCGTCCGAGTCATGTGCGGTAGCATTTTGAGCGACCATGGTTTAATATATTCTTCCTCTAGCTTGCTATTAGTGAAACGCCCCCCATCTGTCAGCCAATCCATAACATATTTGGTAACTGCCGCCCAATTATAGTGTTCTATGTTTGGTAGCCCCAAGCCCCAGCTTAGCGCCTTTTTTATAGTAGGGGAAGTCCTGTCCTACGCATCACATGACTGGGTGCAGTCTTTTCATTTTCCTACGATCCTGCTGCAGACATCACTCCTAAGGAGAGCATTTTCACCGTTAGCTTTCTGGGTCTAGAAGGTGGTGAGTGCCCCAGCCATTGGGTTTATAAAGGTGCCGTTTTTTTAATAAAAGCGTTTCTTTTTTGTCTGTCCTTCTGTGGATATATCTTAGCTATGGAGGACTCTGATACTACATTAGAAGGTTCCGCTCCTTCTGTACTGATTAATAATTCCTGTTTATATTGTAAGGAGGCCATGGTTTGCTTTGCCCACCTGCTCAATTTTGTTCCATTTGCCTAAGCACTGTTCTAAAGTCTAAGAAGGGAGACAAGCCTGCTAATACTCATAGCACTATTAGCCCGTCTGAGCCGTCTACCTCTCAGGAATCTGTGTCGCGAGAGATTACTACCCTTTCTACACTACCAGCTCCACATGCAGTTCCCCCCGGCTCAACTAATCCTCCATCTGTAGGGGGCTTTTTTCCTGCGGACTTTACAGCGCAGTTACAATCGGTGGTGTCTGCGGCCCTGAGTGCCTTACCTCCCTCTAGCAAATGTAAGAGAAAGGTTAAACATAGTTCTCCTGACCTAGAGTCATCTAAATATTTGTCGGATTTAGCTACTATGTCCCAGCTATCTGAGGATAAGTTAACCTCTGTAGCTTCAGAGGGTGAACTTTCTGAGTCAGAGGCTTCAGATTCTAAACCTCCATCAGCGGAGGGACCCTCCTTTAGACTTAAAATTGAGCATCTGCATTTTTTTATTAAAGGAGGTTCTGTCTACGCTAGAGGTTCCAGAGGCTACACTCCCTGAGAAACCTAAGATCCCTAAATTAGATAGGGTTTATAAAGACAGGAAGGTCCCTCTGACTTTTCCTGTGCCAGTTAAGAGGGGGAACATTATTAGTAACGAATGGAAAAGAATAAGAACTTCTTTTTCCCCCTCGTCTACTTTTAAAAAATTATTCCCTGTCCCTGACTCTCAATTGGATTTGTGGGGCTCCATCCCTACAGTGGATGGGGCTATTTCTACGCTGGCTAAGCATACTACTATCCCCCCTGGAGGATAGTTCTTCTTTTAGAGAGCCTATGGATAAGAAAATGAAAACTTTTCTGAGGAAGAGGTTTCAACATACAGGGTTTTTATTTCAACCGGCGGCAGCTGTAGCCGCGGTTGCTGGAGCAGCTACCTACTAGTGTGACACTCTGTCTGGGCTCATTGAGGTGGAAACTCCACTCGAGGATATTCAGAAGAGAATTAAAGCTCTGAGAATTGCTAAATCCTTCATTTGTCACGCGAATATGCAGATTATTCGCCCTAAATGCAAAGTCTGCTGGCTTTGTGGTCCTAGGTTGAAGTCATGGGGGATATTTATCAAAGGTCTGGTGAACCTGATCCAACAGTGCAGATCAGGTCTGCCAGACCTCGCTGAATGCGGAGAGCAATACGCTCTCCGTATTCAGCATTGCACCAGCAGCTCTTGTGAGCTGCTGGTGCAACGCCGCCCCCTGCAGATTTGCGGCCAATCGGCCTCCAGCAGGGAGGTGTCAATCAACCCGATTGTACTTGATCGGGTTGATTTTTGGTGATCTGTGTCCGTCTGCTTCATAACCGCTGCTTCATAACTGCTATTTCTGGGGAGCCTGCAGGCTCGCCAGAAACACGGACCCTCAAGCTCCATCCAGAGCTTGATAAATGGGCCCCTTGGTCTGCGGATATGACTTCTAAATCCAGACTCCTTTCTCTTCCTTTTAATGGGAAGATTTTATTCGGTTCCAGGGTTCGAATCTATGGTTACCTTCCTACCGCAGTATAAGAAGAATAGGCCTAAGGGACGGCAATCGTCTAATTTTCGTTCCGACAAATCACAATGACAGCAATCCTCATCCAAGTCCAAGCAGCCCAAAAATACTTGGAAGCCGTCTCAATCCTGGAATAAGTCCAAACAGACTAAGAAACCAACCAAGAACAAATTGGCATAAAGGGGCGGCCCCCAATCCGGGATCGGATTGAGTAGGGGCAGTCTGTTTCTTTTTTCAGACGCTTGGTTCCAGGATGTACAGGATCCTTGGGTCCTAGAGGTTGTATTTCAGGGATACTGGATAGGATTCAAATCTCATCCGCCCAGGGGCAGATTCCTACTCTCCAGACTGTCAACAAGACCAGAGAAGAGGACTGCCTTTTTAGGTTGCATATGGGATCTCTCTTCTCTAGGAGTTATTGTCCCGGTACCTACAGCAGAAAGAGGTTTGGGGTTTTATTCAAACCTTTTCGTTGTTCCAAAAAAAGGAGGGAACTTTTCATCCAATTCTGGACTTAAAGTGCCTAAACAAATTTCTGAGTGTTCCCTCTTTCAAGATGGAGACAATACGGACAAGCCTTCCTCTGGTTCAGGAAGGACAGTGTATGACCACCATAGACCTGAAGGGTTCATACCTTCATGTTCCGATACACAGGGAACATTTTCAGGTCCTGAGGTTTGCCTTTCAGGACAAGCACTTCAAGTTCATAGCTCTTCCATTTGGCCTAGCTACTTCTCCAAGGATATTTACGAAGGTTATGGAGGCTCTTTTAGCGGTTGCCAGAACACAAGGTATTGCAGTAGCTCCTTACCTGGACGATATCTTAGTACAGGCACCATCTTTTTGTCTAGCGGAACACCACTCGTAGTCCCTTCTCAGTCTTCTTCTATCACATGGATGGAAGATAAACTTGGAAAAGAGTTCTTTTACTCCAAGTACCAGGGTGAATTTCCTGGGGACAATAATAGCCTCCATATCCATGAGAATATTTCTAACAGATCAGAGACGTTGTAAGCTAACTACTGCATGTCTTGCCCTCCATGCCTCCTTGAGACCATCAGTGGCCCAGTGTATGGAGGTGATTGGACTCATGGTGTCCTGTATGGACATCATTCCCTTTGCCAGATTCCATCTCAGACCCTTACAACTATGCATGCTGAGACAATGGAACGGCGACCATTCAGATCTGTCTCAACAGATTGTGCTGGACAACCTCGCTCTCTTGGTGGCTCTGTCCAGATCATCTGTCCCAAGGCACGTGCTTCTTGAGACTGCCCTGGGAGATTGTGACTACGGACGCAAAACTTTCCGGCTGGGGAGCCATTTGGGGTGCCAAGAAGAAGGGCTGTGGACTCAGGAGTCGTCCTCCCTTCCGATCAATATATTGGAACTCCGGGCAATCTTCAATGCCTTGAAGGCTTGGCCGCTTCTGGGTTCATGCCAGTTTATAAGATTCCAATCAGACAATATAACCTTGGTTGCCTACATCAACCATCAGGGGGGAACGAGAAGTCCCTTGGCGATGAGAGAAGTATCTCAGATACTAAAGTGGGCAGAGACTCACAGATGTACACTGTCATCAATCCACATTCCGGGTGTGGACAACTGGGAAGCAGACTTCCTCAGCAGGCAATCCTTTCACCCAGGGGAATGGTCTCTCCACCCGAGGTGTTTGCAGAGATATGCAGCAAGTGTGGGACGCCGGAGATAGATCATCCCGCCTCAATACCAAGCTACCTAGGTACGGGTCGAGGTTGAGGGATCCTCATGTGGAACTGATAGATGCCCTATCAGTACCATGGAGGTTCAGACATATCTTTTTCCTTCATTACCGCTTCTTCGTGTGGTGGCTCGCATCAAGCAGAAGCAAGCATCAGTGATTCTGATTGCTTCATCGTGGCCACAAAGGACGTGGTTTGCGGATCTGGTGAGGATGTCCTCATCTCCTCAGTGGAGGTTACCTTGTCGCAGAGATCTGCTGATACAGGGTCCCTTGGTACATCAAAATCTAGATTCTCTGAGGCTGACTGTGTAGAGATTGAACGCTTAGTCTTAGCCAAGAGAGGGTTTTCTGAGAGTGTTATCGACACTCTGATTCAAGCTCGTAAGCCAGTTACTTGTCATATCTACCATAAAGTGTGGAGGACCTACTTGTACTTGTGTGAAGTGTGTGGCTTTTCCTGGCATAAGGTTAAGGTTGACAGAATGTTATCTTCTCTCCAGGATGGACTGGAGAAAGGGTCTATCTGCTAGTTCCCTGAAGGGACAGATATCGGCCCTGTCGGTGTTACTGCACAAGAGATTAGCTGGGCTTCCGGATGTGCAGTCCTTTGTTAAGGCTCTGACTAGGATCAAACCTGTGTTTAGATCTG
This sequence comes from Bombina bombina, assembly GCF_027579735.1. Lineage (NCBI taxonomy): Eukaryota > Metazoa > Chordata > Amphibia > Anura > Bombinatoridae > Bombina > Bombina bombina. Next base: position 888,653,667 of record NC_069502.1, read on the forward strand.
GGGCTCCGCCTTGAAGCCTCAATCTTGTTCTACGTTTTGCAGCCTATGAATAATTTTGACATTAAATTGTTATCTTGGAAGGTTCTTTTTTTGTTGGCTATTGCCTCTGCACGCAGAGTTTCTAAGATATCTGCTTTGCAATGTGACCCCTCTTATCTTGTTTTCCATGCTGATAAGGCGGTTTTACGTACTAAATTAGGGTTCCTTCCTAAGGTGGTGTCGGATCATAACATTAATCAAGAAATTGTTGTTCCTTCTTTGTGTCCTATTCCTTCTTTAGCATAGGAAAGCTTGCTTCATAATCTAGATGTGGTTCGTGCCTTGAAATTCTATCTTCAGGCTACTAAGGAATTCAGACAATCTTCCTCTTTGTTTGTCATCTATACAGGGAAGCGTAAGGGGCAGAAGGCTACTACGACTTCCCTATCTTTCTGGTTGAGGAGTGTCATCCGCTTAGCTTATGAGACAGCGGGACGACAGCCTCCTGAGAGGATTACAACTCATTCCACTAGAGCAGTGGCTTCCTCCTGGACTTTTAAGATCGAAGCCTTTATGGATCAGATTTGTAATGCGGCTACCTGGTCCTCGTTACACAATTTTTCTAAATTTTACAAGTTTGATGTGTTTGCTTTGGCTGAAGCAGCTTTCGGGAAAAAAGCTTTGCAGGCTGTGGTGCCCTCAGAATAGGGTCCGCCTCTTTTTTTGTTCCCTCCCATTATTCCTTCAGTGTCCTCCGGAGCTTGGGTATAGTTTTTCCAACAGTAAGGAATAAAGTCGTAGACTCTCCCTGCCATATGGAAGGAAAACATAATTTATGCTTGCCAGATAAATTCCTTTCCTTCCTCGCAGGGAGAGTTCACGACCCCGCCCGTAATTTATTTTTTAGGCAGTTCCCTTTTTATATTATTCTGGCACCTTTATACCCTGATGTTTTTCCTACTTTTCCTTGTTCCCTCTGCAGAATGACTGGGGGATAGGGGAAGTGGAAGGGATATTTAAAGCTTTGGCTTGGGTGTCTTTGCCTCCTCCTGGTGGCCAGGTGTTGTATTTCCCAACAGTAAGGAATTAAGTCGTGGACTCTCCCTGCCAGGAAGGAAAGGAATTTATCTGGTAAGCATAAATTATGTTTTCTCTTTCTCTAATGCTCTCTGACTCTCTCACTCTCTTTCTCTCTCCCTCCTTGAATCTCTCTCTCTGTATCTGTCTTTCTCTAACTCTGACTCTCTCTCAGTCTCTCTCTCCTTTGCTCTCTCTCTTTCCTTCTCCCTCTCTCTCTCTCTCTCTCTCTCTCTGACTCTCTCTCTCCTTTGCTCTCTCTCTTTCCTTCTCCTTGTATCTCTCTCTTTATCTGTCTTTCTCTAACTCTCGCTGACTCTTCACTCTCCTTTTTTTCCTCTTTGCCTCTCTCTTTCCCACTGCCTTTTTTTACACTATTCAGTCCTATTAAAAGCTTTAAGATGAAATATTATATATACATTAAAGTCTATGTACTTTTCATAACATTTCTTTGCCCTTCATAACAGAGCTTGTGTACATAAGGCAGGCTCCCACAAGCTGTGTATGAATAACTAGCTGTCACAATACTAAATTAGTTATAAATACAGGTTGCACAGAAAGGAGACTGCCAACACTATTTTGGTAAAAAAAAAATGTGAGCACTAGTCTTTATTTCACAGTTTGTTCCTGTCATACCAGGTAACTCACTTCAAATGTTTAGGTATCTGTTTTGTTTTTGTTTTTTTACAGGAACTTCTATAGAAAATATTTTAAAATCTGCAAAGTTCAGCGTAAATGGATAAAGTTATGGGGTTTTTTTAATTTAAAATTAAACGTCATGGTTCAGACAGAGAATACAATTATATGAGATGTTTTAGTTTACTTATATTATCCATTTTAAGTTTTGACTTTCGCATCCCTTTAAAAGTGTGTGCAAATTGGGGGGGCGGAGCCTGGCCGTGCGGGTGAATGGCCGCAGGTGTGTGAAGCTCCGGCACCAGAGTTGCTCCTAATAGCCCATAACAGAGGGTATTAATTAAAAATTTTGGATCCCTAGTACAGGCAAGAGGCGCTAACCTCATATATTCACCGGACACCGGACAATGTGAGCTTCAGATCGGGAACCGCAACGGACCCACCGCAGGCTAACGGCTAAGACATATGGCTCCGGGGACTATACAGAGGGTAAGACCCGACACCATAACATAACAGTTCAAAACGGAGACTGAAGCGATAATAGAAGTCGCATTACTTTTATTAAGACAAACGCTCCCTTAGCCAGCACTAACTGCTAACAGAGGAGAGATGTGAATTTCACATGACGCCATTACGGCCTAGGCTGCAGGTGAACCAGGACACACATAGGAAAGGACAAACTTGATACAAGGCCGATGGTCATGGCGTGCGAGCACATATTCTGAATCACCTACTTTACATAATATTAAAATGCTGAAACACCCATGCTAAAAACAAAAAAACAAAGCACAAATATGGAGTAAAGAAAATAGAGGGAGTCCTTTTTTATTGCTATAACGGCCTGGCGGGAAGATCAACATATTGGAGTAAAATCAGCTAACTAACAGGGGGTGGAGACAAGAGACACTAAAAGTTCAAAGAATTATAACAAAGCACACTGCATTTACAGCCCTTTCTCTATATACCCCACCTTGGCCTAATTGTATTCCAGAGATGACCTCTAAAGCTAAAAACAAGGGAGACAAGGCACCTAAAAGCCAAAACCATCTACCTGCTTCAGTGAGCACTTTTTTTCAGACCGCTGCAAACACTCAATCTGATGCAGAAACCCTATCTCAAGGATCAGTGAGTTTGGATGCCCCAAATGCACCATCCATGGCTATTTCTGAAGCCTGCGCTTCTCAGATAAAAGCTGATATAGCTAATTTACCCACTAAAGCAGATTTCGATGCCCTCAAAGCCCTTATAACCACAGATATAGCAAATATGAAAAGAAATTTAAACGAGATGGGGCAGAGGATTGAATGTGTAGAAGAAACACAAGAGACCATGAACACCTTATTTGATGAAGTGACAACACAGACCAATGTACATCAAGCCCAGATGGAATCTCTACAAGACAAGATTGAGGATCTAGATAATAGAGGGCGACGTAATAATCTGAGGGTTAGGGGTATACCCGAATCAGTAGCACATCCAGACATACCTAACTATCTTCAAGGCCTGTTTAAATTCCTAGTCAAGGATCAGACAATACCTGACATTGAGCTAGATAGAGCACACAGAGCTCTGAGACCTCCACCCCCTCCAAACGCACCGCCAAGGGACATAATTATACGGTTCCTGCGCTATACAGAGAAAGAAAAAATATGGCAGGCCGCACGCACTACTCCTACCATCCAATATGTTGACCACAGCATTCAGATCTACCTAGATCTCAGCCCTGCTACCATACAAAGAAGAAAAGAGGTTCGGTTTATCACTAAAGTACTGCAGGAACACCGCATAAAATATAGATGGGGCTTCCCTTTTAGCCTGATTGTGTCACACGAAGGGCGCACAGTTACCTACAAAACAGAACAAGATCTACCCACCTTGGCAGAAGAACTGAAGCTGACTTTTCGTCAACCACACCCCTCTGATGTGAGCACGGAGGACAGAAGAAATTTCAAACAAAGTCAAAATATGCAGGACTCCATTCAGAAGTGGACAAAAGTTTCGTCCAAAAGAAAGAAGACGAAAGAGCCAGGTGGTGAAGTTGGGCTAGAAATAGAAGCAGAGACCTGACCTATCCTCAGAGAGAAATGGACCCAGCACAGGGTGAGATCTTTCCTGTTTACTCTGTTTCTTAACCAGAGATAGGAACTTTTAATATTCAGTAAGATAAAATTATTTGTAATAAGCATAGAGTTATATATGCCAGTGAACAAATTTGCTCCAGCTGGGCGCAGACTTTCTATAATCCGTTGGAGCACAAATTTGAACTATGTACGGGACTTGTGACAACAGGGATCTTATTATTATGTAGTTTATCTAGGGCAAAAGCCCACACTGTTATAATGTTAATATATTTACAACTGTACTGTTGCATTAATCCGTCAAGAAAGTAGAAAACGTTGATAATACACTGACAAGGGAGCAACTCTGGACATACTCCCTAACATTGATTATGCTCAGAAGGATAGTTCCTTCCAAAGAGCAATGTTATTTGTTATTGTTACTGTTTATTGTTTTTCTTTTATGTTCATGTAATTGTTTATGTTATAGTTTTAACTCAAATGATTATATTAGACTTGACATGTCGATTTTCTTGGAATGCAAACACATAGGCACTGATTTCAGGACTAAAGATAGTCTCGGCCCAGAACCCCCACAGCATTTTATTAGGGCACTATGGCACAGAAGCGACCCACTTACCACCGAGGCAATAAAACTAAATTCATCTAAAACAATAATCCTAGTCCGGGAGGGGGAGGTAGCTAATAAATGAGATGGCACACACACGAATAATATTCATTTTCTCACAGCTAATGCCAAGGGACTTAATAGCCAATACAAGAGAAATGTAGCATTAAGGGATCTTAAACAGAAGAAAGGCGAAGTGATCTATGTGCAGGAGACACATTTTCTCAGGGGAAGGGAACCTAAAACCTTTGTTTTTAAATTTGGGGACTCGTATTACGCATCCAATTCTATTAAAACAAACGGAGTAGGTATCCTTATAAAGAGAGGTATCCCTTTTACCCTAATTAAAAAGCATGCAGATAAATCAGGGCGGTACCTAATCCTAGTAGGCAAATTATACAATTCAATGGTCACCTTAGTGAATGTTTATGCCCCTAACATAAAGCAAGATATATTCTTTAAACGACTATCTAACTTACTCCTAGAGGTAGCCAGGGGAGCGGTGATAATGGAAGGGGACTTTAACTTAACTATGAACCCCACTTTAGATAACTCCAATCACTCTTCCTCCACACCACACCGAGTGATCCGCATGGTTAAGTCACATATGAGAGATCTTGCCCTACACGATGCTTGGAGAGTGACATACCCCGATAGGATAGAATATACCTTCTACTCTAACCCTCACCACAGACACTCACGTATTGATTACTTTATGGTAGATGTCACAAATCTAACCAGGGTAACACGACTAAAGATTCTTCCGAACTCATGGTCTGACCATTCAATAGTCAGTTGCGAACTTAATTGGCCACACATCCCTTGCAAACAATACGCGTGGAGACTAGATGAGGGCCTATTAGAGGACCCGGTTCATTTCCAGAAATTAGAAAAAGTGATGAGAGAATATTTTGACATCAACACGAACACAAATCCCAAACTGGATATTAGATCCATATGGGAAGCACATAAATCTGTGTTAAGGGGAGAAATAATCAGTATACAGTCATACCAGGCCAAACAAGCAAGTAGAACTCTAAACGATGCACTACAATTATTAGAGACATTAGAGAAGCAAAGGGAGGCGAATACGGCAGACCCTGTACTCCAACAGAAAATAGTCGACTGCAGGTCTTCGATTAACTCAATGCTGGGAAAAGAATGTAAGCTTAGTGCATTTAAATTGAGACAGAAGTACTATGAGGGAGACAATAAATGCGGCCCAATCCTAGCAAGGAAATTAAAACGCAAAATAAATAGGAATTACATTCTCACACTTCGTAATAGACAAAATAAGGAGGTATACACCTCAGACCAAATAGCAGAATCCTTTAGGGTGTACTACGAACAGTTGTACAATTTGAAGGGTGAAATAGAAAACCCCACGGACCAAAACAGGCATATTCAGGAATATCTGAGTAATATAACTTTGCCCCAACTAACAACAGACCAAAACAACACCCTGAAAGCCCCAATAACTCTTAAGGAGATAAAAGACGTAATAGCCCAATTACCAGCAAACAAAGCTCCAGGGCCGGATGGTTTCTCCAACGGCTACTTCAAAAAATTCAGAGAAACATTGTTCCCCCATATGTTGACACTATTTAATGACATAACCGAGATGTCCCCCTTTTCAACACATAACCTAGAGGCATACATAACAGTGCTCCCAAAGCCAGGTAAACCCCCAGATAGACCTGAGAATTTCCGACCAATTTCATTGTTGAATTCCGACCTAAAAATATACTCAAAAATTCTAGCAAATAGACTGGGAATGATATTACCATCCCTTATCGGTAGTGATCAAGTGGGCTTTATTCAGGCACGCGAGGCAAAAGATAATACAGTCAGGGCTATCCATCTTATTAACTACGTGCAAGATAAGAAAATACAAACGACAGTGGTCTCCACTGACGCGGAGAAAGCTTTCGACCGCGTCAGTTGGCTTTTTTTACGCAGGGTTCTAGGGAAATTTGGGATGTGTGACGCATTTATTTAAAAAATTATGGCCCTATACACGTCTCCCACAGCCAAGGTCAGAGTGAATGGGATCTTCTCTGGGGTACTTAATATCTCAAATGGGACTAGACAGGGGTGCCCACTGTCACCCCTGTTGTTCGCATGCGTAATAGAGGCTTTAGCGACTAAAATAAGATCAAATGCTAGGATAAAAGGTCTTCATATAGCAGAGATCGAGCATAAGGCGCTGCTGTACGCAGACAATATCTTGTTTTTTTTAACATCTCCTTCAGAGTCGGTCCCCCAATTACTAGAAGAATTTGACAAATTTCATGTGGCATCTAATTTCCTAATTAATAAAAACAAATCAGAATTGCTCCCACTACAATGTGATAAGGCCCTATTAGAGCGAATACAAGATATCTGCACATTTCGTATACAGAAAAACAGCCTAAAATATTTAGGGATCATGCTAGCACCATCTATTCAGGAGATGTTTGCACTTAACTATAAAACACTACAGAAGACACTGATAGCTGACATGTCATCGTGGCGTTCCCAACATATTACATGGTTGGGCAGAATCAATACTATAAAAATGAATGTCCTACCCCGTATTTTATACTTATTTCAGACATTGCCTATTCCCTTACCCCTAAACTTTTTGACTAATTTGCAGTACGCCATGTTCGACTTTATTTGGGACAAAAGAAAAGCAAGGATAAACAGAAAATTAATGTGCGGACGCATTAAAGACGGGGGGCTGGGGGTTCCCAACCTTAAAAAATACAGACAGGCAGTCTTTCTACAAAGAGTGGTGGATTGGTCCACAAATTATGAATATAAGGCTTGGGTGAGACTAGAGCATGACCTTACAGAGCAAAGACATCTAGGTACATTGTGCTGGCAGAGACGCACAACACTGTCAAATAAAATAAGTCAAAACGCACCCATCCTAGAAACTATTAAAGTATGGGACAGGATACTAGTAGAATACCCACACATATCATCCAGGGCCTCCCCACTAACTCCTCTTTTAGACAATATAGATTTTGCACCAGGAATGGGATTAATAAAACTGCACAACAGGACACAAAAAACGAGAGCCATCCTGATGTTACATTTAGGGAACGAACAACACCTGAGAACAAGTGAAGAATTGATTGAGGAGGGGCTCCCCATATTCTGTAATTGGTATTTCCTAAGACAGTGTCATTCATACCTATATAAACATAAAGAGAGGAATAATTTCCTACGCTCATTAACCCCTTTTGAGGTACTGTGTAACTCATCTTCTCCCATCAAAAGAACCCTTTCCCTTACATACTCCATATTGCAAGCCTCATGCAGTATTCCTCATTACATTGATAGCTGGGAGAAAGAACTAGAAATAGAGTTGACACACAAGGACAGACAGCAAATATTCTCAGCAGTAACTAAGGTATCTGCCTCCAGCAAACTAATCGAGCTGAATCTTAAAATAATCCAGAGGTGGTATCTTACGCCTGTCAGAATTAGTAAGTTATTCCCTTCATGTAGTGAGATCTGCTGGAGATGCGGGGAACAGCCGGGGACAATGTCACATATTTGGTGGACGTGTTCTCCAATTGCAAAATTATGGGAAGAAATAGCAAAAGAGATGTCAGGGATGTTGGGACTCGCTTTGCCCCCGGATCCACGTATCTGGTTATTTAATATTATTCCAAATAAGACCCCAAAAGATAAGAGGAATCTAATTTTTATAGGTAGCAATTGCATAAAACAATGGGTGGCCAAGAACTGGAAGAGCAGAAACATACCTAGCATAGCTCAGTGGCTACACACATTTAATCAAATTTTAGACCTCGAAGAATACACATATTTAGTCAATAAGAGATTAGACACTTACATCCAAATGAAGGTACAGTGGGAAGACCACGTAAAAACTAGAGACTACACACCCGTTCAATAAAGTGTGCCTTAGTGGTTAATAATAATATTTCAATCTAAGGAGCCACACATTTCGATGTTAATCCAACCTGATTCATTTTAATGCATGTCCAAGTATTGCAATTATGTCATTTGAAAATAATGTTATAGTTTGTACAATTTGTTTAAGTTATATTAGTATTCATGTTTAGATATTTTCATGTTATTAGCAGTACCCTAAGAGCTCACATGATGTATTCTGGAAAAGGCATGTATCTGTATTTTCATGCATTGAACAAAATGTATCCTACCCTTTTCTTTTTCAATAAAACTGCTTTTAAAACTAAAAAAAAAAAAAAAAAAGTGTGTGCAAATTGACTAGATTTACTAAACTGTGGCAATTAGGTACCTGTAAATGTAACCATAATTTTTAATTACTATGATTGGGCTTCAGGTCTGCGTTGAGCATTTAGATCCTTTTCAATGATAGATAAAATAATTTGGTGATTCTAATTGTCTCAATTGTCCTATGTTCTCCACTGGTTTAAAGCAAAAGTGTAAATAAATTTGCTCCATTTAGTAGTTAAAGGGACAGTTTACTCAAAAAATATCTCCCCTTTAATTTGTTCCCAGTGATCCACTTTACTTGCTGGAGTGTATTAAATTGTTTACAAGTATTTCCATTACCCTTGCATTGGTATTTTAAATAGTTTATTTAACCTGTGGTTTCCCCACCCAAAGTTTTTGGCCTCAAGGTCAAGCTGTGCTAACACAGCCAGTAGAAGAAATTACACTCCCGGTGGGTTATAGAAGAGATAAGGTAATAAAATGTTAATTTTCCATTGTTCTCTTCAAGTATTGGTGATTGGTTTATGGACAGATATAAGATAAAGTAGCAGGTATATGTACACAATGTGATACAGTAATGAGATCTGATTATACCTACAAGCTCAACCCATTAACTGATATGAATAAGCTAACTCATATACACAAATAAAACGTAAATAAGCAAATCTCATACATTTTATACTGTGCAGCTGGTAACAAAAAATTAATTGGAAACACATTAAGGGAAAAACTATTTTATAGAATATTGTCCCTTTAAATTATCTCAGGCAGATCCAGCCTAAATGATTGACACACCCTGCTTTTGTGTGATTGGATGCTCAAGAGCAGAAGCATGGCTACTAGAGCATTTAATAGTTCATTGATAAATGTGGCCAGCACATTATGCCCACTCAGGGCAAAGCTTGGTGGACAGGTTCCCTTTTGGGAACCTTGTCTGCTGACAGTATGATAAAAGGGCCCAAATAGCTGAAGTTCAGCACAGAGTGTTATACCGTTATATAGCACACGTAAATTTAACCATTGTTTTTATGCTTTATTTCAGGGAGCCTTTTATCATCTTATCTGGTGGTTTGTCATATGACACTGTTGGAAGGAGACCTTGCTTAACCGTCATGCATGGGAAAAGCACTGCTGTTTTAGAAATGGATTATTCTATTGTGGATTTTCTAACCCTTTGTGAAACCCCATACTCTAATGGTAAGTATTGAATAACTTTATTGTAGATACCTATAGAAATATGAAATGGATATTAAATACCACTTTTTTGTAAATATTGTGCTTTATCCCACACTCCTGAAAGAGGCCATAAAGCAACATCTGTAAGCTAGCTTTTCAAACTGCTGCAAAGAAGGGCTACTAAAACAGTACATATTAAAAAAAAAAAAAATTACAAAGAAATGCTCAATGACCTAAATATGTATAGCTTAGAGGAGAAAGAGTTGATATGAAAGAAATGTTTAAGTATATTAAGGGGCTTAATAAAACTGAAGGTTAAAGTGATAGTATAGTATACACCAATTTCCATATAACTGCATAACTACTATAAAAAAAATATTTACAGATACTGATATAATAACACCTTTTAAAAACATACTTAGAAGCTCCCAGTTTAGCACTTTGCATGAGATTCTGCTGGGCACCCACTGCAAGGGGCTGGGAAAACAAGAAGGCCAGACACTCCCCCCTCCTTTGCATATGAAAAGACCCATTACACAACCAGGAGTCAGTAGACATCAGTATACATCAAACATTGGTTAGAAGTCTGAAAATGAGGACAATGTTATTTAAAAATAAGCAAAACTATACATTGTTACAAAAACACTCCCAGGTAGGCTATATAAACAGATCATCAACAAAACATTTATGTACAGAAAAGCTACTGTACAATTTCCCTTTTAATGACTAGTTTGCACCAAAAGAGCAAAACCAGAACAAGGGGTCATGAACTCAAGTTGAAGTATTGCAGGTTCAGGGGTAATTTTGTTAAATTCCTTCTTCACAGAAATGAATGATGGAATCCACTTCCATTAGAGGAGTTAAAGGGAAACACTGTGGGGGGCTTCAAGAATGCCTTAGAAAAGCATAAGGCTATCCTAGGAACTAAGGTCTAGTTTCCATTGAGGTGGTAAAGTTTGGAAACTGGTGATAACATAAAAAATCTCCATATATTTGAATAAATGTAATGTGTTTATCACTAGTTTTCAAACTTTACCACCTCAATGGAAACTAGGCCTTAGTTAGCTTATACCAGTCCTCCCAATGGTCTTATTTGAGAGGGGAAGTTTCTGATATTGAACTTTGTCCCACTAAGGCCTAGTTTCCATTGAGGTGGTAAAGTTTGGAAATTGGTGGTAAAAACATTTATCTCCATTAAAGTCTATGGAGAATTCTTATGTTACCACCAGTTTCCAAACTTTAACACCTCAATGGAAACTAGGCCTAAGGCAGCCATATCTCCCTATTTGCAGAATTTCCCGTAGCTTCATTTATACACACCTATAATCTGCCCATACATGCCCACTGGTTGCCTAGATGCCCATGATCCTGTCCACTACCCATCTGTGACTCTCTCCTCACCCGACACTGCCCAGCCCAATGGAGTCACTAATACCTAGCCACAAATGTTGTTATACTTTATATGAGCAGATTATGTTTCTTATATGCTGTCAATATCTATGTTTCTATTAGAATAAATATCTACAGAATACCACACACAAAAAATATTAAGAATTCTTCAATAAAAAATAACACTATTATTCATTTATTTTAAAAGGACAGTCTACTTGAAAATGTATATTGTTTAAAAAGATAGATTATCCCTTTATTACCCATTCCCCAGTTTTGTATAACCAACACTGTTATATTTATATACTTTACCTCTGTGATTACATTTTATCTAAACCTCTGCAGACTGCCCCCTTATTTCAGTTCTTTTGACAGACTTGCATTTTAGCCAATCAGTGCTGACTCCTAGGTAACTCCATGGGCGTGAGCACAATATTATCTGTATGGCACTCGTGAACTAACGCCCTATCTGTTGAAAGTCTAAATGCATTCAGATAAGAGGCGGCTTTCAAAGGCTTAGAAATTAGCATATGATTCTACCTAGGTTCAGCTTTGAACTAAGAATACCAAGAGAACAAAGCAGATTTGATGAGAAAAGTAAATTGGAAGTTGTTTAACCCTTTGAGTTCTCAATCTGGGGCCTTTGTGTTTTGCGCGGTGACGTCACACGCAATGACGTGATGACATCACCGTGCAACTTTATTTAAAAAATTACAATGGACAGTATAGGGAAATGGGGGCATGTTGCTTAGAAGTCTGTATCTCAGGCATATATGCGGCTCCAGACCCCCAATACCCACCTTTGAAAAGGTAATCGCCTAACCTTTCCAACAGTATAAGACTTGGGGATCTGAAAAAAAAGTTAAAAAAATATATTTTAAAAAAAAACAACAACAAACCCCCCCCCCCCCCTCAAATCCAGCTTAGCACCCAGGTGGGAAATTGCTTAGCACTCAATGGGTTAAAATTACATGCCCTATCTGAATCATGACATTTTAATTCTGACTAGACTGTCCATTTAATTTACTTTTATTTCTATGATTACCTGTATCTAAGCCCCTGCAGACAGCCCCTTATCGCCAAATAATGCTGGTTCTTGTGAACCCATTATCATTCTCCACGGGAGTGAGCACAATATTATCTATATTGCACACATGAACTAGCACTGTCTGGCTGTAGTGCAAGATTTTAAAAAGCTAAAGAATATTGTTGACTTAGAAGACATAAAGTATATTATTATAACAATGTTGGTTATGCAAAGCTGGGCAATGGGTAGTAAAAGTGTTATCTATCTTTTTAAACAATAAAAAAATCAAGTAGACTGTCCCTTTAAATACATTGTATTTCTTAGATGTATGTAAAGATTCTTGAAGTTAAAGAGCTATATTCCCAGTTTAAATGATTTTCTGAGAATTAATTTCCTGCTGTACATGAGCTGTCTTGCCCAATAATGGCCTATATTACTAGTGGAGGGCGAAATTGCGTTTTCGCGAGCGTGATATTTGCGCTCCACTCAGTAATACGCACTGCATCAGAACAGTTCAATGAGTTGTCACGGTGGACCAATGAAAGCGTGTCCTGCACACAAAATATATAAATAAATATTCCATAGAAAAATAAGTATATGTATGTATATGGAAATTTTATTTATATCTTTTGTGTGCAGGAAACGGTTTCATCATCCACAGAGACAACTCATTGAACTGTGCATGCGTGCATTTATGAGCCGCAGCAAAATCCAACAGGACAACTTCCTTGTCAGAATCTGCTACCTCTCAGTGCGCATGCTGCGATTTACATAATCACATTCCTTTTTAACATATGTGGAGCGCAATTATGTAATACAGAGCGTGCACACTGACAGGTAGCAAATTCTGAACACCGGCGTGGTATGACGACAGGGGAACACACCCTCTTTCCTGGGCTGTGTACGTAGATGATCACGTGAGTCCTATAGGAGTGAACGATCACTATGTGTGTTAATATAGAAAGGAATAAGAGGAGCACAGGCAAGGGTAAGTTGCAGGTGAAAATATATTTATTACAAGTCGCGCAAGAGCGCTGTATGAGTGAAAAAACATGTTTGTATAACAAAAAACAAACATGAACAGACACAGTGTGAGGGGGGAAAAACAACCACCCCAGGGTTAGAAACTGTTCAAAAATCTATCTTACAAGCTGTAGACAAGCAGGTAGACGCGTTTCAGCAAATAGCCTTACTCATTACCTGTTTAAAACATGTGCAAGGTGCTCTAAAAACTAACAGCCCGTCCTCCCATAGGTTGGCAGGGGCACACCACCTTCAAAGACAAACCAATGGGAAGTTATTACATGAACAACTGCTCCTATATACAAATGCTGTTTACCAAGGAAAGCACTATGACAATAAATATATAAGCATACAGATAGTGTGTACATGCACCCTAATAATTATACAAGAAGCAATAACTAACTAACAGCTACATTCTAAAAGAATGAATATGATATCAATCCAAGATCAGCAAGTTTTCGTGCAGCCCAGATTGGTCGTCAGTTTCCCACGCTCACTGAAACACAGTATAACATTCCATTAGTTAGTATGCAAAGTGAGGTTTAAAACATAAGACCAACACTAATTAGTTACAGAGGGGATACAAACAGCATGGATGGTAAATTGGTAATGCATAAACTGTAGTAATTAATCTGGAGGATAAAAACAGAGAGCGCTGGGAATTATCATAGTGCTAATATGTGGATGTATGTGTAAATCACAGCAGCGAACATCGTGGGGTGATGAAATGTGCCTATAAACGATGAACACTATACTATAGGGGCCATATCTCTGACAGACCGTTGCTGCAAGGGCTAAAGGATTAGCAGCGGTTGTATATATATTAGATATAGACTAATAGTTAAAACAGGAATATGCCCACAGATAGATATAGTCACAAGGCCCAAACGCTAGCTCCCCTTGACTAAACTGTCATGCTGTGCTTCATGTATATTTAGCATTACCAGAGCTAGAGACACACCTGTTTGGCCTATTCGAATGTAGCCTGGTCATGTAGGACAGTACTACAATATAATGTTACTAGTCCTAAAGCCCGTTCACACGGGCCGTGTTGTGTGTCTCTCTCTCTCACACTCTCACTCACTCACTCTCTCTCTCTCTCACTCTCTCTCTCACTCTCTCTCACTCTCTCTCTCTCTCTCTCTCTCACTCACTCTCTCTCTCGTACCCAATCCTTGCGCTGCTGGTTTTTCAATTGCGGAGGTGCGCGTGCGAGGTCGGGTGGGTGCGCGTGCGAAGGTCTATGCTGTGCGCTGCTTAAACTACGGAGGTGCGCGTGCAGGGATCTAAGGCCAAGTGTTTGTCTCTACTGCGCATGACGGCTTCAGACAAACACTTGGCCTTTTATAATATAGGATGTATCTTGATGAGGGAGATGTTGGTAATTTACACAACCATGGGAAAAACAAATGCTAGAACCAGCAAACGGGGCAAGGGTGTGTTCCCTTTGTATCTATTACAATTTCGCTCCGATTACTGAAATAAAAGCAAAGCCATCTGCCTTTCACAGTTCCAAACACCTCTTACACAATCACAATAAGCTGAATGAAAGTGATCTCGCGCCCCCTCCGCTCCAATTATTGTTGTTATGAGCTCCACTGGGGGACTGTTAGGAAATAGGTGATTCCTCGGTGAATCTTTGGCGAGGCTCTCAGTAATAGTCTTCCTTCACATCATCTTGTAAAAGTGCTTTGTCAGCTGAAATATAAATAAGATATAAATTGTGTAGGTACCTCCCAGAGGTAATTGATATATAAATGCAATGAGTGATAAACAACTAAAAACAGGTCTTACACAGGGTGTGCGAAATGGCTCAGCAGTGAAGTGGTTAAGGGACGTTAGAAAACCTAAAAAATATGCTTGTCCCATGCTTCTTAGAAAGCTCAGAAAACGGTGTAACTTGGGTTTTCTTAAAAATGTGGCAAATCAAATAGCTGGTTTGGCAATTTGTAGCAATTTGAAAACAACCTGGATTACAAAAGCAGCTTGGGACAGGCATAATTATTACACAAAAGCAAGGGGTATTTAAAGGGATAGGAACGTCAGAATTAAACTTGCATGATTCAGGTAGAACATTGTTTCTCAACCACGGCCCTCAAGTACCCCCAACAAACCAGGTTTTTATTATAGCTGAACTAGTGTACAGGTGAAGTAATCAGCTGATGGGTGAGAGCAGGTTAGTAACCATGGTTACTGATCAGCTGATCACTTCACCTGTGCAATGCTTCAGCTATAATGAAAACCTGGCATGTTGGGGTACCTGAAGACCACGGTTGAGAAGCACTGAGATAGAACATGCAATTTTAAGACTCATTTCATCTCTTTTTTTACATTTACTTTGTTCTTTTTGTATCCTTTGTTGAAAAATATGTACGTATCCTACACTACTGGGAGCTAGCTGCTGATTGGTGGCTGCACATACATCACTCTTTTCATTGGCTCACTAGATGTGTTTAGCAAGCTCACAGTAGTGCACTGATGATCCTTCACCAAAGGATACCAAGAGAATGATACAAATTTGATAAAAGAAGTAAAGTGAAAAGTCGTTACGCTCTATCTGAATCGTGAAAGAACATTTTTGGGTTTCATTTCCCTTTAATGTCTCTTTTAGAGCACTTTATTTTTATTATCTCATGTTGACCAGTTTTAATAATAACTGAGGACAAGCTGTAAAATGAGACAGTTTGTACAGACATCATATTGCTTTTTAATAATAAAGATTGTATATGCAATAACTTGGCTAAAACAGACTAATATTGGCTTTAGCGGGCATATTTCAATCTGGTATATAATTGAGTCGCTAAAGTTTTAAATATAAACAGATCTATTCTTGTATGTATTGTTATTTTAAATGTTGTATTTATTGTTTCAGATTTCCAAGACCCCTATGCGGTGGTTGTTCTCCTAGAAAAGGATTTAGTTGTTATAGACCTTGCACAAAATGGGTAAGCACTTGTAATTTAGTATTTGTGGCCTTATTTAAGCTTAGAGGTAAATTATTTAACAGACCTCACAAAGGAACTCACTGTATTCCCTAAGGAAAGGGACAGAATCTGGAATTTTTTAAAGCCCAATTCTATAAAGCTCTCTGGCTTGGTGAGATTCTATAAGAATGCTCTCCAGTATTTCTATTGCCCTGGTGGAATTATCTAAAGCCACCTTTTACCCTGAAAACAGGGTGTCTCACTAAGAGGCGTATACTGCATTCGTATAGGAAGGAGATGCATACATTACAAAAGTGCACAATGAAAACCGTAATGTAAAAATCATACAAAACAATTAATTGAATCATTCACACAAAAATATGCAGAAAAAAATTATATTGTTAAGTTGAATTAAAAGTGCCTGACGCCCCTGATGAAGGGGTGTATTCCCTGAAACGTCACTTGAATAAAGGACATCTTTCTCCAACATAGGTGTGTCCGGTCCACGGCGTCATCCTTACTTGTGGGATATTCTCTTCCCCAACAGGAAATGGCAAAGAGCCCAGCAAAGCTGGTCACATGATCCCTCCTAGGCTCCGCCCACCCCAGTCATTCTCTTTGCCGTTGTACAGGCAACATCTCCACGGAGATGGCTTAGAGTTTTTTAGTGTTTAACTGTAGTTTTTTATTATTCAATCAAGAGTTTGTTATTTTGAAATAGTGCTGGTATGTACTATTTACTCAGAAACAGAAAAGAGATGAAGATTTCTGTTTGTATGAGGAAAATGATTTTAGCAACCGTAACTAAAATCCATGGCTGTTCCACACAGGACTGTTGAGAGCAATTAACTTCAGTTGGGGGAACAGTGTGCAGTCTCTTGCTGCTTGAGGTATGACACATTCTAACAAGACGATGTAATGCTGGAAGCTGTCATTTTCCCTATGGGATCCGGTAAGCCATGTTTATTACGATCGTAAATAAGGGCTTCACAAGGGCTTATTTAGACTGTAGACTTTTCTGGGCTAAATCGATTCATTATTAACACATATTTAGCCTTGAGGAATCATTTTATCTGGGTATTTTGATATAATAATATCGGCAGGCACTGTATTAGACACCTTATTTCTTAGGGGCTTTCCCAAAGCATAAGCAGAGTCTCATTTTCGCGCCGGTGTGGCGCACTTGTTTTTGAGAGGCATGGCATGCAGTCGCATGTGAGAGGAGCTCTGATACTTAGAAAAGACTTTCTGAAGGCGTCATTGGTATCGTATTCCCCTTTGGGTTTGGTTGGGTCTCAGCAAAGCAGATACCAGGGACTGTAAAGGGGTTAAAGCTTAAAACGGCTCCGGTTCCGTTATTTTAAGGGTTAAAGCTTCCAAATTTGGTGTGCAATATTTTTAAGGCTTTAAGACACTGTGGTGAAAATTTGGTGAATTTTGAACAATTCCTTCATGTTTTTTCGCAATTGCAGTAATAAAGTGTGTTCAGTTTAAAATTTAAAGTGACAGTAACGGTTTTATTTTAAAACGTTTTTTGTACTTTCTTATCAAGTTTATGCCTGTTTAACATGTCTGAACTACCAGATAGACTGTGTTCTGAATGTGGGGAAGCCAGAATTCCTATTCATTTAAATAAATGTGATTTATGTGATAATGACAATGATGCCCAAGATGATTCCTCAAGTGAGGGGAGTAAGCATGGTACTGCATCATTCCCTCCTTCGTCTACACAAGTCTTGCCCACTCAGGAGGCCCCTAGTACATCTAGCGCGCCAATACTCCTTACTATGCAACAATTAACGGCTGTAATGGATAATTCTGTCAAAAACATTTTAGCCAAAATGAACCCTTGTCAGCGTAAGCGTGGCTGCTCTGTTTTAGTTACTGAAGAGCATGACGACGCTGATATTAATATCTCTGAAGGGCCCCTAACCCAATCTGAGGGGGCCAGGGAGGTTTTGTCTGAGGGAGAAATTACTGATTCAGGGAACATTTCTCATCAGGCTGAATCTGATGTGATTACATTTAAATTTAAGTTGGAACATCTCCGCATTTTGCTTAAGGAGGTATTATCCACTCTGGATGATTGTGAAAAGTTGGTCATCCCAGAGAAACTATGTAAAATGGACAAGTTCCTAGAGGTGCCGGGGCTCCCAGAAGCTTTTCCTATACCCAAGCGGGTGGCGGACATTGTTAATAAAGAATGGGAAAGGCCCGGTATTCCTTTCGTCCCTCCCCCCATATTTAAAAAATTGTTTCCTATGGTCGACCCCAGAAAGGACTTATGGCAGTCAGTCCCCAAGGTCGAGGGAGCGGTTTCTACTTTAAACAAACGCACCACTATACCCATAGAGGATAGTTGTGCTTTCAAAGATCCTATGGATAAAAAATTAGAAGGTTTGCTTAAAAAGATGTTTGTTCAGCAGGGTTACCTTCTACAACCCATTTCATGCATTGTCCCTGTCACTACAGCCGCATATTTCTGGTTTGATGAACTGATAAAGGTGCTCGATAGTGATTCTCCTCCTTATGAGGAGATTATGGACAGAATCAATGCTCTCAAATTGGCTAATTCTTTCACTCTAGACGCCACTTTGCAATTGGCTAGGTTAGCGGCTAAGAATTCTGGGTTTGCTATTGTGGCGCGCAGAGCGCTTTGGTTGATATCTTGGTCGGCTGATGCGTCTTCCAAGAACAAGCTACTAAACATTCCTTTCAAGGGGAAAACGTTGTTTGGCCCTGACTTGAAAGAGATTATCTCTGATATCACTGGGGGTAAGGGCCACGCCCTTCCTCAGGATCGGCCTTTCAAGGCAAAAAATAGACCTAATTTTCGTCCCTTTCGTAAAAACGGACCAGCCCAAAGTGCTACGTCCTCTAAGCAAGAGGGTAATACTTCTCAAGCCAAGCCAGCTTGGAGACCAATGCAAGGCTGGAACAAGGGAAAGCAGGCCAAGAAACCTGCCACTGCTACCAAGACAGCATGAAATATTGGCCCCCGATCCGGGACCGGATCTGGTGGGGGGCAGACTCTCTCTCTTCGCTCAGGCTTGGGCAAGAGATGTTCTGGATCCTTGGGCGCTAGAAATAGTCTCCCAGGGTTATCTTCTGGAATTCAAGGGACTTCCCCCAAGGGGAAGGTTCCACAGGTCTCAGTTGTCTTCAGACCACATAAAAAGACAGGCGTTCTTACATTGTGTAGAAGACCTGTTAAAAATGGGAGTGATTCATCCTGTTCCATTAAGAGAACAAGGGATGGGGTTCTACTCCAATCTGTTCATAGTTCCCAAAAAAGAGGGAACGTTCAGACCAATCTTAGATCTCAAGATCTTAAACAAATTTCTCAAGGTCCCATCGTTCAAGATGGAAACCATTCGAACTATCCTTCCTTCCATCCAGGAAGGTCAATTCATGACCACGGTGGATTTAAAGGATGCGTATCTACATATTCCTATCCACAAGGAACATCATCGGTTCCTAAGGTTTGCATTCCTGGACAAACATTACCAGTTTGTGGCGCTTCCTTTCGGATTAGCCACTGCTCCAAGGATTTTCACAAAGGTACTAGGGTCCCTTCTAGCGGTGCTAAGACCAAGGGGCATTGCTGTAGTACCTTACCTGGACGACATTCTGATTCAAGCGTCGTCCCTCCCTCGAGCAAAGGCTCACACGGACATCGTCCTGGCCTTTCTCAGATCTCACGGCTGGAAAGTGAACGTGGAAAAGAGTTCACTATCCCCATCAACAAGGGTTCCCTTCTTGGGAACAATTATAGACTCCTCAGAAATGAGGATTTTTCTAACAGAGGCCAGAAAAACAAAACTTCTGGACTCTTGTCGGATACTTCATTCCGTTCCTCTTCCTTCCGTAGCTCAGTGCATGGAAGTGATCGGGTTGATGGTAGCGGCAATGGACATAGTTCCTTTTGCGCGCATTCATCTAAGACCATTACAACTGTGCATGCTCAGTCAGTGGAATGGGGACTATACAGACTTGTCTCCAAAGATACAAGTAAATCAGAGGACCAGAGACTCACTCCGTTGGTGGCTGTCCCTGGACAACCTGTCACAAGGGATGACATTCCGCAGACCAGAGTGGGTCATTGTCACGACCGACGCCAGTCTGATGGGCTGGGGCGCGGTCTGGGGATCCCTGAAAGCTCAGGGTCTTTGGTCTCGGGAAGAATCTCTTCTACCGATAAATATTCTGGAACTGAGAGCGATATTCAATGCTCTCAAGGCTTGGCCTCAGCTAGCGAGGACCAAGTTCATACGGTTTCAATCAGACAACATGACGACTGTTGCGTACATCAACCATCAGGGGGGAACAAGGAGTTCCCTAGCGATGGAAGAAGTGACCAAGATTATTCTATGGGCGGAGTCTCACTCCTGCCACCTGTCTGCTATCCACATCCCGGGAGTGGAAAATTGGGAAGCGGATTTTCTGAGTCGTCAGACATTGCATCCGGGGGAGTGGGAACTCCATCCGGAAATCTTTGCCCAAGTCACTCAGCTGTGGGGCATTCCAGACATGGATCTAATGGCCTCTCGTCAGAACTTCAAAGTTCCCTCCTACGGGTCCAGATCCAGGGATCCCAAGGCGGCTCTAGTGGATGCACTAGTAGCACCTTGGACCTTCAAACTAGCTTATGTGTTCCCGCCGTTTCCTCTCATCCCCAGGCTGGTAGCCAGGATCAATCAGGAGAGGGCGTCGGTGATCTTGATAGCTCCTGCGTGGCCACGCAGGACTTGGTATGCAGATCTGGTGAATATGTCATCGGCTCCACCTTGGAAGCTACCTTTGAGACGAGACCTTCTTGTTCAGGGTCCGTTCGAACATCCGAATCTGGTTTCACTCCAGCTGACTGCTTGGAGATTGAACGCTTGATTTTATCGAAGCAAGGTTTCTCAGATTCTGTTATCGATACTCTTGTTCAGGCCAGAAAGCCTGTAACTAGAAAGATTTACCACAAAATTTGGAAAAAATATATCTGTTGGTGTGAATCTAAAGGATTCCCTTGGGACAAGGTTAAGATTCCTAGGATTCTATCCTTCCTTCAAGAAGGATTGGAAAAAGGATTATCGGCAAGTTCCCTGAAAGGACAGATTTCTGCCTTGTCGGTGTTACTTCACAAAAAGCTGGCAGCTGTGCCAGATGTTCAAGCCTTTGTTCAGGCTCTGGTTAGAATCAAGCCTGTTTACAAACCTTTGACTCCTCCTTGGAGTCTCAATTTAGTTCTTTCAGTTCTTCAGGGGGTTCCGTTTGAACCCTTACATTCCGTTGATATTAAGTTATTATCTTGGAAAGTTTTGTTTTTAGTTGCAATTTCTTCTGCTAGAAGAGTTTCAGAATTATCTGCTCTGCAGTGTTCTCCTCCTTATCTGGTGTTCCATGCAGATAAGGTGGTTTTACGTACTAAACCTGGTTTTCTTCCAAAAGTTGTTTCTAACAAAAACATTAACCAGGAGATTATCGTACCTTCTCTGTGTCCGAAACCAGTTTCAAAGAAGGAACGTTTGTTGCACAATTTGGATGTTGTTCGCGCTCTAAAATTCTATTTAGATGCTACAAAGGATTTTAGACAAACATCTTCCTTGTTTGTTGTTTATTCAGGTAAAAGGAGAGGTCAAAAAGCAACTTCTACCTCTCTCTCTTTTTGGATTAAAAGCATCATCAGATTGGCTTACGAGACTGCCGGACGGCAGCCTCCCGAAAGAATCACAGCTCATTCCACTAGGGCTGTGGCTTCCACATGGGCCTTCAAGAACGAGGCTTCTGTTGATCAGATATGTAGGGCAGCGACTTGGTCTTCACTGCACACTTTTACCAAATTTTACAAGTTTGATACTTTTGCTTCTTCTGAGGCTATTTTTGGGAGAAAGGTTTTGCAAGCCGTGGTGCCTTCCATTTAGGTGACCTGATTTGCTCCCTCCCTTCATCCGTGTCCTAAAGCTTTGGTATTGGTTCCCACAAGTAAGGATGACGCCGTGGACCGGACACACCTATGTTGGAGAAAACAGAATTTATGTTTACCTGATAAATTTCTTTCTCCAACGGTGTGTCCGGTCCACGGCCCGCCCTGGTTTTTTAATCAGGTCTGATAATTTATTTTCTTTAACTACAGTCACCACGGTACCATATGGTTTCTCCTATGCAAATATTCCTCCTTAACGTCGGTCGAATGACTGGGGTGGGCGGAGCCTAGGAGGGATCATGTGACCAGCTTTGCTGGGCTCTTTGCCATTTCCTGTTGGGGAAGAGAATATCCCACAAGTAAGGATGACGCCGTGGACCGGACACACCGTTGGAGAAAGAAATTTATCAGGTAAACATAAATTCTGTTTTTTTGTCAAGCTCAGTGAGTGCTGTTTTCTTCTGAATATATGTATATTTTACACACACACACACACACACATATAAATATATATATATCCCCATGATACAATGTGACCCAATACACAGCAGGCACAACAGGGTTTGTAATAATCCGTTTTTAATGATGTCAGAAAAAAACAGACGTTTCAGCTCACGCAGGAGCCTTTTTCAATGATAATATAACCGGACATAACATTCAGAACACAAACTCTAAACTAAATACCCACCCATCCCAGTGGAATCACCAATCAGAGCGCTCCATGGTGACACACCCCCAGACCAAGCGTAACGGACCGGACCCATCACAAACAGCTGATCGGGTGAGACGCGGAGTGACGTAATGACGTCACATATGTCACAAGCAATAGCAAGAGCCCCGGTTGCCGTGGAGATGAGAACAGCAACAATACAAGTTGTACTCCAAGCGGCGGTGGGCGGAGACATAGGAGTGCAACTGACAGGCAAAACATAAACAGTAAGGCCAAGCATCAGGCCATAAACATATATTTATATATACAAAAGTAAACAATATCTACTATCTAACCAAAGTAATCCAATTCATTGTTTTACACTTAGCATGGCATCGCTCTTAACACTGTCTTCTATACTACAAAAGTATCAAGACAGTGGGACGAAATATAGGGGAAAACACAGCCCCAATGAGCCATCTCAAAAAGAACTATTATATTAATACATCATACACTCAAGCAGTAGGTAGAAGCATAGTTTTGATGACTCCCATATGCGATTTATCTGGTTTTATAGCAACAGCCAAAGTCAATATTTGTATTGAGACCCCGAGGGGTAACTGTATCCAAGGTGAATATCCACCGTGCCTCCAGCCTTAGCAGTGCCTGTTCTCTGTCACCCCCACGTCTATGGCGGGGTACATGATCAATGATCATTGTTCGTAGAGATGAGAGAGTATGTCCAGCAGACAAAAAATGACATGCAACAGGTTGTTCCGAACGTCCTTTATCAAGGGCCTGGCGAATGGCGGATTTATGATTAGCCAAATGTACCCTGAACGATGTCACCGTCTTGCCAATGCACGGACATATGATGGCATAAATGACATATTCCGAAGTGCATGTGAGTCTATGCTTAATCGTGAACCGTCTTGTGTGAACCATTTGTGTGAATTGGTCAATGGGTTGAATGCCCTTGACTCCACCATTAAGTTTAAAATGGAAAACAATACTGATATAATCAATTTTTTGGATCTGGAAATTTTCAAGGTTGAAGGGATTAATGGATGTAAACTGCATACAACTTTGTTCCATAAGACAACAGATAAAAATTCCATACTACATTACAGTAGTTTCCATCCGAAATTCCAAAGGGATGGTTTAAGTTCCTCTCAGCTCCTATTGCAACAATACGGACGACTCCAGTAAAGAAGAACAACTAATTGAAATGTCTCACAAATTCCTGGAGAGGGGATATCCACCCACCTTGATAGGCCAGCAATGCCTTGAAGCTAGCAAGTGGACACAAGACTCTGTGACCACAAGAAAGGTTGCGGGTGAACCATCTGAGCGGTTGAATTTCCTGACTACATACACCCCCGGCTCTAAGCTAGTTCACACTACAATTAGGAACAACTGGATGATGCTATCTAAGGATACAAGCCTTCCTTTTGTGGATGCTCTCACACCACGCTTGGTATATAAGAGAGCGAGTAACCTCAGGGACCTACTGGTGATGAATGATCCGACACACTGTTACGATAAACAGACTTGGCTACCCAGAGGTAAACCTGGATGCTACAAATGTGGCAGTTGTGTAACATGTAACAGTCTGATCACAGGAAAATTATTCCAACATCCGCATACGAACAGACGGTTCACGATTAAGCATAGACTCACATGCACTTCGGAATATGTCATTTATGCCATCATATGTCCATGCTCAAGAGATTACATTGGCAAGACGGCGACATCGTTCAGGGAACGTTTGGCTAATCATAAATCTGCCATTCGCCAGGCCCTTGATAAAGGACGTTCGGAACAACCTGTTGCACGTCATTTTTTGTCTGCTGGACATACTGTCTCATCTCTACGAACAATGCTCATTGATCATGTACCCCGCCATAGACGTGGGGGTGACAGAGGACAGGCACTGCTAAGGCTGGAGGCACGGTGGATATTCACCCTGGATACAGTTACCCCTCGGGGTCTCAATACAAATATTGACTTGGGCTGTTGCTATAATAACAGATAAATCGCATATGGGAGTCGTCAAAAATATGTTTCTACCTATTGCTTGAGTGTATGATGTATTAATATAATAGTTCTTTTTGAGATGGCTCGTTGAGGCTGTATTTTCCCCTATATATCGTCCCACTGTCTTGATACTCTTGTAGTATAGAGGACGGTGTTAAGGGCGATGCCATGCTAAGTGTAAAACAATGAATTGGATTACTTTGTTTAGATAGTAGATATCGTTTACTTTTGTATATATAAATATATGTTTATGGCCTGAGGCTTGGCCTCACTGTTTATGTTTTGCCTGTCAGTTGCGCTCCTATGTCTCCGCCCACCGCCGCTGCCGATTGGAGTACAACTTGTATTGTTGCTGTTCTCATCTCCACGGCAACCAGGTCCGTTATGCTTGATCTGGGGGGGTGTCACCATGGAGCACACTGATTGGTGATTCCACTGGGATGGGTGGGTATTTAGTTTAGAGTTTGTGTTCATCATTAAAAACGGATTATTACAAACCCTGTTGTGCCTGCTGTGTATTGGGTCACATTGTATCACGGGGACCACCCGTGAGATTCAACACTACTTTGCTGTATGCTTTATTTGTGGCAGAGCACCAGGTGGCTGAAGTGATAAAGTGTGTGCCGTCTCTACTGGAAAGTTTATATATATATATATATATGTACTGTATGTATGTATATATATATATATATATATATATATATATATATGTGTGTGTGTTTATGTGTGTGACTATGTATATTACACCCACACACACACAGATATATATATTTATACATTTCAAAAGTAAAGACACTCACACTTGCTTGTAAATCTTTAAATTACCAGGGTGCAGAGAAACCCAACATATAATCCAAAAACTAGTTGCACTCCCTGGATTTAACACACAGCAAACTGATTTACTCTGGAAACAGAATAAATCAGTTTACTGTGTGTTAAATCTAGAGAGTGTGACTTGTTTTTTATTTTATTTTATTATATATATATATATATATATATATATATATATATATATATATATCACACAACCTCTGCACTCCCTGTATATTTCAATGAAGCTGGTGCTGAGTCTCACAAACACAATCAAGAAAATAATCACCTCTCACCCGGTTGAATCAGTCCAAATCACCACTTTATTTCCTCATTATGGTGTAACCTTACATCCAACGTTTCGGTCTATGTGTATTAGATAAGCTTTTACTGTATCCTTGACAAAGGTCATAGGTGGAGGACTGAAACATTGTATGTAAGGTTACACCACAATGAGGAAATAAAGTGGTGATTTGGATTGATTCAACCTGGTGCGAGGTGATTATATATATATAAAATTAATTATGAAATTGTTTGTTTTAATATATTTTCAGAAATTTTGAGGAGTAATAATATATTTTTATGGCAGATATCCAATATTTGAAAACCCCTACCCTTTGAGTATACATGAATCTCCTGTCACATGTTGTGAATATTTCGCTGACTGCCCTGTGGATCTTATCCCTGCACTTTACTCGGTTGGGGCAAGACAAAAGCGACAAGGTTACAGTAAAAAGGTACATTATTATATTAGGTTTTCTTGATTTTCTTGATTTTGTACGTTGCTATTTAGAGTAACCATGTGCTTTTTTCCTATTTATTGCAGGAATGGCCCATCGGCGGTGGTAACTGGGGCATAGGCACACAAAGCTATCCTGAAATTATTATAACCGGGTATGATGGGTATAATTCTTTCTATAGGAATATTTGTTGGCAAAAAGATATTCATGAATAGCACTCTTACCTACCAATTGTCAAACAAATCTAAAATTTCCATATTAAAGGGATCGTCTAAACCTTAGTCATCTTAAAGTCTTACTTTAGATTAAGCTACACATATCATTCTTCACTCATTTCTATATTATGCAGCAGTAACAGTAAAAAAGTTATTTTAAAATGAATATTGTTTCTGGTCATTTTGATATGATTGCCAAGCTCCGCCCACTGATGACATAATGATCTAGACTGCATTAAAGGCTTCACTAGTTACAAAAGACTCACTAATTAGATACAACAGACTGTCGATGCTATTCAGCAGAGTGCATAGATGCAGCACAGATCGTGATGTCATCAGTGGGCGGAGCTTGGCAGTCATTTTAAAGTGACCAGAAATAATAGTCATTTAAAAAAAAACTTTTTTACTGTTACTGCTACATGATATAGAAAGGGGTGCAGCAGGCTATTTGCAGCTTAATCTAAAGTAAGACTTTAAGATGACTAAGGTGTAGACGGTCAATTTAAATATTATTAAAAGTGAGGATAAAAACTATTTCTTTTAACAAAGTAATCCAAGAACAGATTTTCTAAATACTTGTGTATAATGGGCAGCAATTTGGTTTATACAAATTTAAAGGAATCATTTATATATAACGGCAATGCACATAGTATTAGATACCAAATGATATCATTTTAAATAATAAAAGAAAGACATTTGTGTGCATCTGCGGCACTCATCTGGCAAACTATAGAAAGCAGCTACAAAGTCCAGTTCTGCAAACTCCAAAAATAGTGAAACCAAAGCAGTTACTATTTTCTGGTTTTTTTTTTTTTTGTTTTGTTTTGTTTTCTTGTAAATTAGATCAATAGATATATACAATGTTATGTCTAATCTTAAAGGGACATGAAACCCACATTTTCTTCTGTTATGTGTGATCAGTCCACGGGTCATCATTACTTCTGGGATATAACTCCTCCCCAACAGGAAATGCAAGAGGATTCACCCAGCAGAGCTGATATAGCTCCTCCCCTCTACGTCAGTCCCAGTCATTCTCTTGCACCCAACGACTAGATAGGATGTGTGAGAGGACTATGGTGATTATACTTAGTTTTTATGACTTCAATCAAAAGTTTGTTATTTTATAATAGCACCGGAGCGTGTTATTACTTCTCTGGCAGACTTTGAGGAAGAATCTACCAGAGTTTTTACTATGATTTTAACCGGAGTAGTTAAGATCATATTGCTGTTCTCGGCCATCTGAGGGAGGTAAAAGCTTCAGATCAGGGGACAGGGGCAGATGAATCTGCATTGAGGTATGTAGCAGTTTTTATTTTCTGAATGGAATTGATGAGAAAATCCTGCTATACCGTTATAATGACATGTATGTATACACTTCAGTATTCTGGGAATGGTACTTCACCGGAACTACTTTGTTAAAGGTCACTAATCCTTTTAATAAGTATTAATCATGTTAAACGTTTTTGCTGGAATGTAGAATCGTTTACACTACTGAGGTACTGAGTAAATAAATGTTTGGGCTTTATTTTCCACTTGGCAGTAGTTTATTTTGAATTGTGACAGTTTCGTTTCTCTTCACTGCTGTGTGTGAGAGGGAGGGGCCGTTTTTGGCGCTCTTTGCTACGCATCAACAATTTCCAGTCAGCTATTATTTTTCCTGCATGATCCGGTTCATCTCTGACAGATCTCAGGGGTCTTCAAACTTCTTGAAGGGAGGTACATTCTCTCAGCAGAGCTGTGAGAATTTTTTATATTGACTGTGGATAAGACGTTACTCAATAATTTTTATGTCAAATTTAGTTATGTTATCTTACTAATGGGAACAAAACCTTTGCTAAAAGTTGTGTTGTTTTAAAGTTGATGCTATAACTGTTCTCAGTTTATTATCTCAACTGTCATTTAATCATTAATCGTTTGAGTACCTCTTTGAGGCACAGTACGTTTTTGCTAAAAAAGGATTATAACCAGGTTGCAAGTTATTGCTAGTGTGTTAAACATGTCTGACTCAGAGGATATCTGTGTCATTTGTTCCAATGCCAAGGTGGAGCCCAATAGAAATTTATGTACTAACTGTATTGATGCTACTTTAAATAAAAGTCAATCTGTACAATGTGAACAAATTTCACCAATCTGCGAGGGGAGAGTTATGCCGACTAACTCGCCTCACGCGGCAGTACCTGCATCTCCCGCCCGGGAGGTGCGTGATATTATGGCGCCTAGTACATCTGGGCGGCCATTACAGATAACATTACAAGATATGGCTACTGTTATGACTGAAGTTTTGTCTAAATTACCTGAGCTAAGAGGCAAGCGTGATCACTCTGGGGTGAGAACAGAGTGCGCTGACAATACTAGGGCCATGTCTGATACTGCGTCACAGCTTGCAGAGCATGAGGACGGAGAGCTTCATTCTGTGGGTGACGGTTCTGATCCAAACAGATTGGATTCAGATATTTCAAATTTTAAATTTAAATTGGAGAACCTCCGTGTATTACTAGGGGAGGTCTTAGCAGCTCTCAATGATTGTAACACCGTTGCAATACCAGAGAAACTATGTAGGTTGGATAAATACTTTGCGGTACCGGCGAGTACTGACGTTTTTCCTATACCTAAGAGATTAACTGAAATTGTTACTAAGGAGTGGGATAGACCCGGTGTGCCGTTCTCACCCCCTCCAATATTTAGAAAGATGTTTCCAATAGACGCCACCACTCGGGACTTATGGCAAACGGTCCCTAAGGTGGAGGGAGCAGTTTCTACTCTAGCTAAGCGTACCACTATCCCGGTGGAGGATAGCTGTGCCTTTTCAGATCCAATGGATAAAAAATTGGAGGGTTACCTTAAGAAAATGTTTGTTCAACAAGGTTTTATTTTGCAACCCCTTGCATGTATCGCGCCGATTACGGCTGCGGCAGCATTTTGGATTGAGTCTCTGGAAGAGAACCTTAGTTCATATACGCTAGACGACATTATGGACAGGCTTAGAGTCCTTAAACTAGCTAATTCATTCATTTCGGAGGCCGTAGTACATTTAACCAAACTTACGGCTAAGAACTCAGGATTCGCCATACAGGCACGTAGGGCACTGTGGCTAAAATCCTGGTCAGCTGATGTTACTTCTAAGTCCAAATTACTTAATATACCTTTCAAGGGGCAGTCCTTATTTGGGCCCGGTTTGAAAGAAATTATCGCTGACATTACAGGAGGTAAGGGCCACGCCCTACCTCAAGACAAAGCCAAAGCTAAGGCTAGACAGTCTAATTTTCGTCCCTTTCGGAATTTCAAAACAGGAGCAGCATCAACCTCCACTGCACCAAAACAGGAAGGAGCTGTTGCTCGTTACAGGCAAGGCTGGAAACCCAACCAGTCCTGGAACAAGGGCAAACAGGCCAGGAAACCTGCTGCTGCCCCAAAGACAGCATGAACCGAGAGCCCCCGATCCGGGACCGGATCTAGTGGGGGGCAGACTTTCTCTCTTCGCCCAGGCCTGGGCAAGAGATGTTCAGGATCCCTGGGCGCTAGAGATCATATCTCAGGGATACCTTCTAGACTTCAAATTATCTCCCCCAAGAGGGAGATTTCATCTGTCAAGATTGTCAACAAACCAGATAAAGAAAGAAGCGTTTCTACGCTGTGTACAAGACCTGTTATTAATGGGAGTGATCCATCCGGTTCCGCGGTCGGAACAAGGACAAGGGTTCTACTCAAACCTGTTTGTGGTTCCCAAAAAAGAGGGAACCTTCAGACCAATCTTAGATTTAAAGATTCTAAACAAATTCCTAAGAGTTCCATCGTTCAAAATGGAAACTATTCGGACAATCTTGCCCATGATCCAAAAGGGTCAGTACATGACCACAGTGGATTTAAAAGATGCTTACCTTCACATACCGATCCACAAAGATCATCACCGGTATCTACGGTTTGCCTTCCTAGACAGGCACTACCAGTTTGTAGCTCTTCCATTCGGATTGGCTACGGCCCCAAGAATCTTCACAAAGATTCTAGGTGCCCTCCTGGCGGTACTAAGACCGCGAGGGATTTCGGTAGCTCCGTATCTAGACGACATTCTAATACAGGCTTCAAGCTTTCAAACTGCCAAGTCTCATACAGAGTTAGTTCTGGCATTTCTAAGGTCGCATGGATGGAAAGTGAACGAAAAGAAGAGTTTTCTTTTTCCTCTCACAAGAGTTCCATTCTTGGGGACTCTTATAGATTCTGTAGAAATGAAGATTTACCTGACAGAGGACAGGTTAACAAAACTTCAAAATGCATGCCGTGTCCTTCATTCCATTCAACACCCGTCAGTAGCTCAATGCATGGAGGTGATCGGCTTAATGGTAGCGGCAATGGACATAGTACCTTTTGCACGCCTACACCTCAGACCGCTGCAATTATGCATGCTAAGTCAGTGGAATGGGGATTACTCAGATTTGTCCCCTACTCTGAATCTGAATCAAGAGACCAGAAATTCTCTTCTATGGTGGCTTCATCGGCCACACCTGTCCAGGGGGATGCCATTCAGCAGGCCAGACTGGACAATTGTAACAACAGACGCCAGCCTACTAGGTTGGGGCGCTGTCTGGAATTCTCTGAAGGCTCAGGGATTATGGAATCAGGAGGAGAGTCTCCTTCCAATAAACATTCTGGAATTGAGAGCAGTTCTCAATGCCCTTCTGGCTTGGCCCCAATTAACAACTTGGGGGTTCATCAGGTTTCAGTCGGACAATATCACGACTGTAGCTTACATCAACCATCAGGGAGGGACAAAAAGCTCCCTAGCAATGATGGAAGTATCAAAGATAATTCGATGGGCAGAGTCTCACTCTTGCCACCTGTCAGCAATCCACATCCCGGGAGTGGAGAACTGGGAGGCGGATTTCTTGAGTCGCCAGACTTTTCATCCGGGGGAGTGGGAACTTCATCCGGAGGTCTTTGCCCAAATACTTCGACGTTGGGGCAAACCAGAGATAGATCTCATGGCGTCTCGCCAGAACGCCAAACTTCCTCACTACGGGTCCAGATCCAGGGATCCGGGAGCGGTTCTGATAGATGCTTTGACAGCACCTTGGAACTTCGGGATGGCTTATGTGTTTCCACCCTTCCCGCTGCTTCCTCGATTGATTGCCAAAATCAAACAGGAGAGAGCATCAGTAATTCTAATAGCACCTGCATGGCCACGCAGGACTTGGTATGCAGATCTAGTGGACATGTCATCCTGTCCACCTTGGTCTCTACCTCTAAGACAGGACCTTCTGATACAGGGTCCGTTCAAACATCAAAATCTAACTTCTCTGAAACTGACTGCTTGGAAATTGAACGCTTGATTTTATCAAAACGTGGTTTTTCTGAGTCGGTTATTGATACCCTGATACAGGCTAGGAAGCCTGTTACCAGAAAGATTTACCATAAAATATGGCGTAAATACCTATACTGGTGTGAATCCAAACGTTACTCCTGGAGTAAGGTTAGGATCTCTAGGATCTTGTCCTTTCTACAAGAGGGCTTAGAAAAGGGTTTATCGGCTAGTTCATTAAAGGGACAGATTTCAGCTCTGTCCATCTTGTTACACAGGCGTCTGTCAGAAAATCCAGACGTCCAGGCCTTTTGTCAGGCTTTAGCTAGGATCAAGCCTGTGTTTAAAGCTGTTGCTCCACCATGGAGTTTAAACTTAGTTCTTAACGTTTTACAGGGTGTTCCGTTTGAACCCCTTCATTCCATTGATATAAAATTGTTATCTTGGAAAGTTCTGTTTTTAATGGCTATTTCCTCGGCTCGAAGAGTCTCTGAGTTATCAGCATTACATTGTGATTCTCCTTATCTGATTTTTCACTCAGACAAGGTAGTTCTGCGTACTAAACCTGGGTTCTTACCTAAGGTAGTTACTAACAGGAATATCAATCAAGAGATTGTTGTTCCATCCTTGTGTCCAAATCCTTCTTCAAAGAAGGAACGTCTTCTACACAATCTGGATGTAGTTCGTGCCCTCAAGTTCTACTTGCAGGCAACTAAAGAGTTTCGTCAAACTTCTTCCCTGTTTGTCGTTTATTCTGGTCAGAGGAGAGGTCAAAAAGCTTCTGCTACCTCTCTCTCTTTTTGGCTTCGTAACATAATACGTTTAGCCTATGAGACTGCTGGACAGCAGCCTCCTGAAAGAATTACAGCTCATTCCACTAGAGCTGTGGCTTCCACTTGGGCCTTTAAGAATGAGGCCTCTGTTGAACAGATTTGCAAGGCTGCAACTTGGTCTTCGCTTCATACTTTTTCCAAATTTTACAAATTTGACACTTTTGCTTCTTCGGAGGCTATTTTTGGGAGAAAGGTTCTTCAGGCAGTGGTTCCTTCTGTATAATGAGCCTGCCTATCCCTCCCGTCATCCGTGTACTTTTGCTTTGGTATTGGTATCCCAGAAGTAATGATGACCCGTGGACTGATCACACATAACAGAAGAAAACATAATTTATGCTTACCTGATAAATTCCTTTCTTCTGTTGTGTGATCAGTCCACGGCCCGCCCTGTTTTTAAGGCAGGTAAATATCTTTTAAATTATACTCCAGTCACCACTTCACCCTTGGTTACTCCTTTCTCGTTGATTCTTGGTCGAATGACTGGGACTGACGTAGAGGGGAGGAGCTATATCAGCTCTGCTGGGTGAATCCTCTTGCATTTCCTGTTGGGGAGGAGTTATATCCCAGAAGTAATGATGACCCGTGGACTGATCACACAACAGAAGAAAGGAATTTATCAGGTAAGCATAAATTATGTTTTTTCTTTCATGACCAAGATAGAGCATGTTTTTTAAAGAACCTTCCAATTTACTTGTTATATAATTTGTATAATTTGTTTTGTTGTGTTGGGAAGGATACCTAGGTAGGCTTAGGAACTGCTGATTGGTGGCTGCACATATATCCCTTGTGTTATTGGCTCACTCTATCCATTCAGCTAGCTCCCAGTAGTGCATTGCTGCTGCTTCTTCAACAAAGGATACAAAAAGAATGGAGCTAATTAGATAATACAAGCAAATTGGAATGTTGTTTAAAATTCAATTCTTTCATTCATGAAAGAAGAAAATTTGGGGTTTCGTGGCCCTTTAATATTCAAAGCAAAAATAGCAGCAATGTCCATAGCTAATAACTAATACAAAATTCAACAATTGAATGACTGTTATATCCAAACAGTAATATTAATACTGGTGGTCACAAGGGGTATCATTTTTGATATATACACTTATCCAGTTCAACCATAAGTACCGTCATACCCCCCCCCCCCCCCCCCACACACACACACACACACACACACACACATTTACTGCTGGATAGATTTACACAACATAAACTCTACAATTTCCAAATTAATTATTTTTCCTATTAAACCAAAAGCCTTCATGTAAAGCCACACCTTTTATGTGTGTTGGCTTAGTGGTTTACCCACACTGACACAGCAGTTCCTAAAGAAAACCCATTCCTCATCCACTTGCACACTCCATTTCCCGGAAATACACATCTCATTTGTTTACTCATACAGTCTGTTTAATTGTTGTTATTAAAAAAATAAAGCAGTGGCTTTTTTTTATCATCATTTGTACAGTGTCCATTACTTATTGTCACTGCCCTACAAGGGGGCTGTGGTCTCTACAGTAAGGTTTATCTAGCTTGATGTCATAAAACTTCTAGAGAAACATGAGCTGTTTTACTATTAAATTAATAGAGTAAGAGTCAGATTTGCCCATGCTCAGAACAGGCAGAATGCAACCTAAGTTGCCAACATGTCTGCTCTCTTATTATCATGAGGGCAGTGGCTACACTGCTAATTTTGCAAGAAAACAAGTAAGTTGTTTGCTGTTTTCTACACAATCTGTTTCTTTTCTTTGTTTACTTTAACATATGTGTTTTTACCAAAGAAGCACTGTTTAATATCCCTTTAATAATGTGCAGTTTAATAAAACCATCTTCTAACTTTCATTTGGCAAAACCACAACTGTGTATAGACCCTTCCTCTTACTCTTTAGATTACTTTGGAGCTGTATACAGTAACCTAATCTGCCTATTAGGGACAGTTATTAATAAGTATCTATAGTCGGTAGCCAATGACTGCGTGGAATACAGCGGTGTTAAAGGAATATTCTACTCCAGAATGTTTATTTTTTTAAAAGATAGATAATCCCTGTATTACCCATTCCCCAGTTTTGCATAACCAACACTGTTATATTAATATTTTTTTTACCTCAGCGATAACCTTGTATCTAAGCCTCTGCAGACTGCCCCCTTATTTCAGTTCTTTTGACAGACTTGCATTTTAATCTATCAGTGCTGACTCATAAATAACTCTGCGGGAGTGAACCCAATGTTATATATATATATATATATATATATATATATATATATATATATATATGGCACACATGAACTAGTACTGTCTAGCTGTGAAAAAGTGTCAAAATGCACTGAGACAAGAGGCGGCCTTCAAGAGCTTAGAAATTAATATACGAGTCTAGCTAAATTTAGCTTTTAACAAAGAATATCAAGAGAACAAAGCAAATTTGATGATAAAAGTAAATTGGAAAGTTGTTTAAAATTGAAAGCCTTATCTGAATCATGAAAGTTTAATTTTGACTAGACTGTTCCTTTAAATCTGGTGTCTGGACTTCCACTTTTATCAGGAACTGGAATGCCCTCAGTTTTCAGAACTAAATTACAGGAATAGGGAAGAATGAGCTAGGAACCAGCTTAGGAACCTGTCTGCCTGTCTTTGTGGCATAAATATAAATTTGCCTGTTTCTAAGCCCCTGGCTTAGAAATATAAATTTGCCTGTTTCTAAGCCCCTTATAAATTTGCCTGTTCCTAAGTCTGTTTCTTATCTCAGTGCTTTTTTAAAAGCTTTTTACAGCCAGACAATGCTAGTTCGTGTGTACCATATAGATAACATTGTGCTCACTCCGTGGAGAATAATAATGGTTATGCAGGAACCAGCCCTGATTGGCTAACATGTAAGTTTATAAAAAGAACTGAAATAAGGGGGGCAGTTTACAGAGGTAAAAACTATATAAATATAAGTGTTGGGCAAAACTCAGGAATGGGTAATAAGGCATTATCTATCTTTTTAAACAATAACAATTTTCAAGTAGACTGTCCCTTTAAGTCTGGAGTCTGCCCTTTCACTTTTATCTGGAATTGGAAAGCTCACAATGTTTTAGAAACAAATTACAGAGTAAGGGAACAAAATAAATAATGAAAGTATATTTTAAAGTTGTTTTACTATATATAATTAAAAGTGTTTAAAATCACTTTAAATGGCCAGTAAACCTAGGAAATAATGTTATATAATTCTGCACATAGTGCAGAATTATATAACATTAGCTTAGCTCCAGATTTCAAAAGTGAATAGTTAAATAGATATCACGCAAAGAAAACAGAACTTCGCTCCTGGCTCTACTGAGCGGGTCAGTTTTCTTCTCCTAAGTGCATCTGGGCACGCTGTCTAATCACAGCTGGCCCGATCGTGCTATTAAAATCAATGTAGCTTGTTCCCGCTCTGGTCTGGTAGCGGGAGCGAGCTACATTGAATTTAATAGCGCGATCGAGCGCTCTTTGAATAGACAGCGTGCCCGTGATGTGCTTAGCAGAAGAAAACAGACCCGCTCAGTAGAGCCAAGAGCGAAGTAATGTTTTCTTTGCGTGATATCTTTTTAACTATTCACTTTTGAAATCTGGAGCTAAGCTAATGTTATATAATTCTGCACTATCTGCAGAATTATATAACATTATTTCCTAGGTTTACTGGCCCTTTAAATAAGCCCATGTCTACTTCCTGTCACATGGTATCATGGCTGTTAAAATCACCTACATTCTTAGAAAATACTTCTTTTTTTTAATGATCCGTTTAGCAATAGTTTATCATTTGGGCAATGCTGCTTCTATTAACACATCTATAACTACTTTAAAGGAAGAATCGCCATTTTTTAATCATGATCATTAAAGGGATACTAAACCAATTTTTTTTCTTTCATGATTCGGATATGGCATGCAATTTTAAGCAACTTTCAAATTTACGCCTGTTTTAAAATGTTCTTTGTTCTCTTGGTATCTTTGTTTGGAAAAACAGGAATGAAAGCTTAGGAGACAGCCATTTTAGGTTCAGCACCTGGGTACTGCTTACTGATTGGTGGCTAAATGTAACAGCCAATCAGCAAGCTCAATCCAGAGTGCTGAACGAAAAAATGGACCGACTTTCATTCCTGCTTTTTCAAACAAAGATTCCAAGATAAAGAAGAAAAAATTGATAATAGGAGTAAATTAGAAAGTTGTTTAAAATTGCATGTTCTATGGGAATCATGAACGAAAAAAAATGTAAAGGGAATTAAACATTTAAATTGGAAATGCAAATTAGTACATTTGCAATTTGAATAGAAGCATATTTTATTTTCAATATACAGCCATACAAACAAAAGCTATGTTCAACCTATTTATTGGGTGGATGATTTTATACACCATAATTGCTAGTGCTTAATATTGTTTAAGCATTGTTCTTCATGTTCTTTCATGTATTAAATCCGATGCATAATTGTAATTCTGGAATTTGATCACATATAATAATTTATTTTACAGCCATGCGGATGGGTCCATCAAATTTTGGGATGCCTCAGCAAGTATGTATTGTGTGCGCCGTTTTATTTTTGCAAATATACTGATAACAATAATTAACTCAGAATTAAACAAATTGTATGTTGTTAAACGCCTGATTAATGGTACATAAAAATGCTCTAATGTTTTAAAACATTTTATTATCGTCATGTTGGTTGCATATAACAGTATTTAACCCTTGCTATAGTGTTAAAGAACTACTCAATGCAGTAGAATTGCATAATTAAAAAGTGCATAATAAAAAGACAATGCACTTACTCTGAATTTCAAATAAGCAGTAGATTATTTTCTGACAAATTAATTCGTTCTCCCATTTTTCATCCCCCTGTATCATGTGACAGACACAAGCAAATCACAGATTAGTATACGTATACCCTGTAAGCTTGTGCACATGCTCAGTAGAATCTTGTTCCCCAGAAAGTGTGAATATAAAAAGACTGTGCAAAATTTGATAATGGAAGTTAATTGGAAAGTGTCCTAAAACTGCATGCTCTATCTGAATCATAAAAGTTTATTTTGACTTGATTGTCCCTTTAAACAAAAGATAATGGCAGCTCCAGCGCAGCAATATACTACTGGGAGCTAGCTAAATTCATCTGGTGAGCCAATGACAAGAGGCCTATATGTGTAGCCACCAATCATCAGCTAGCTCTCAGTAGTACATTGCTGCTCCCTAGACTACTTAGGTATGCTTTCAACAAAGGATACCAAGAAAATTAAGTACATTTTATAACATGCATTTTTTTTAAAAGTCTATTTAAATATGTATGCTCTATTTTAACCATGAAAGTTTCATGTCCCTTTTTTAACATTTGAAATGCTGAAATTAAAGCTTTTATTGCAGGGACCTTAAAGTCAAAATTAATCTTTCATGATGAAGATAGAGAATGCAGTTTTAAAAGGCTTTACAATTTACTTCAGTTATATAATCGTGCACAGTCTTTTTATATGCAAAATTTATAAGTCACCAGCTGCTACTGAGCATGTGAAAAAGTTCAGTGTATTCATATTTATCATGAATTCTGAGTGTTAAACCTCTATACTGGAATTAAACGCACAGATAAAATTCCACTCGGGAACCGCAGAGAACTGCTGGTCTCAAGCAGGAAATATCCAGTATGCAAATCATAGGCCTAGATTTAGAGTTTGGCGTTAGCCGTGAAAACCAGCGTTAGAGGCTCCTAACGCTGGTTTTAGGCTACCGCCGGTATTTGGAGTCACTCAAAATAGGGTCTAACGCTCACTTTTCAGCTGCGACTTTTCCATACCGCAGATCCCCCTACGCCATTTGCGTATCCTATGTTTTCAATGGGATCTTTCTAACTCCGGTATTTAGAGTCGTTTCTGAAGTGAGCGTTAGAGCTCTAACGACAAAACTCCAGCCGCAGGAAAAAAGCAGGAGTTAAGAGCTTTCTGGGCTAACGCCGGTTCATAAAGCTCTTAACTACTGTACCCTAAAGTACACTAACACCCATAAACTACCTATGTACCCCTAAACTGAGGTCCCCCCACATCGCCGCAACTCGATTAAATTTTTTTAACCCCTAATCTGCCGACCGCCACCTACGTTATACTTATGTACCCCTAATCTGCTGCCCCTAACTCCGCCGACCCCTGTTTTATATTTATTAACCCCTAACCTGCCCCCCACAACGTCGCCGCCAGCTACTTACAATAATTAACCCCTAATCTGCCGACCGCAAAGCGCCGCCACCTACGTTATCCTTATGTACCCCTAATCTGCTGCCCCTAACACCGCCGACCCCTATATTATATTTATTAACCCCTAATCTGCCCCCCTCAACGTCGCCGCCAGCTACTTACAATAATTAACCCCTAATCTGCCGACCGCAAAGCGCCGCCACCTACGTTATCCTTATGTACCCCTAATCTGCTGCCCCTAACACCGCCGACCCCTATATTATATTTATTAACCCCTAATCTGCCCCCCTCAACGTCGCCGACACCTGCCTACACTTATTAACCCCTAATCATCCGAGCGGACCTGAGCGCTACTATAATAAAGTTATTAACCCCTAATCCGCCTCACTAACCCTATCATAAATAGTATTAACACCTAATCTGCCCTCCCGAACATCGCCGACACCTAACTTCAATTATTAACCCCTAATCTGACGACCGAATCTCGCCGCTATTCTAATAAATGTATTAACCCCTAAAGCTAAGTCTAACCCTAATACTAACACCCCCCTAAATTAAATATAATTTAAATCTAACTAAATTAATTAACTCTTATTAAATAAATTATTCCTATTTAAAGCTAAATACTTACCTGTAAAATAAATCCTAATATAGCTACAATATAAATTATAATTACATTGTAGCTATTTTAGGATTAATATTTATTTTACAGGCAACTTTGTAATTATTTTAACCAGGTACAATAGCTATTAAATAGTTAAGAACTATTTAATAGTTACCTAGTTAAAATAATAACAAAATTACCTGTAAAATAAGTCCTAACCTAAGTTATAATTAAACCTAACACTACCCTATCAATAAATTAATTAAATAAACTATCTACAATTATCTACAATTAACCTAACACTACACTATCAATAAATTAATTAAATACAATTTCTACAAATAACTACAATTACATAAACTAACTAAAGTACAAAAAATAAAAAAGAACTAAGTTACAAAAAATAAAAAAATATTTACAAACATAAGAAAAATATTACAACAATTTTAAACTAATTACACCTACTCTAAGCCCCCTAATAAAATAACAAAGACCCCCAAATTAAAAAAATTCCCTACCCTATTCTAAATTAATAAATTTAAAAGCTCTTTTACCTTACCAGCCCTGAACAGGGCCCTTTGCGCGGTATGCCCCAAGAAAATCAGCTCTTTTGCCTGTAAAAAAAAAACATACAATACCCCCCCCCAACATTACAACCCACCACCCACATACCCCTAATCTAACCCAAACCCCCCTTAAATAAACCTAACACTAAGCCCCTGAAGATCTTCCTACCTTGTCTTCACCTCAACAGGTATCACCGATCTGTCCTGGCATCCGGTGCTGAAGAGGTCCAGAAGAGGCTCCAAAGTCTTCCTCCTATCCGGCAAGAAGAGGACATCCGGACCGGCAAACATCTTCATCCAAGCTGCATCTTCGATCTTCTTCCATCCGGTGCGGAGCGGGTCCATGTTGAAGCATCCGACGCGGATCGATCCTCTTCTTCCGGCGTCTCCCGACGAATGACGGTTCCTTTAAGGGACGTCATCCAAGATGGCGTCCCTCGAATTCCGATTGGCTGATAGGATTCTATCAGCCAATCGGAATTAAGGTAGGAATATTCTGATTGGCTGATGGAATCAGCCAATCAGAATCAAGTTCAATCCGATTGGCTGATCCAATCAGCCAATCAGATTGAGCTTGCATTCTATTGGCTGATCGGAACAGATTTGAGTTGATTTTCTTGGGGCATGCCCCGCAAAGGGCCCTGTTCAGTTTTTTTTATTTTTTGTAACTTAGTTCTTTTTTATTTTTTGTACTTTAGTTAGTTTATGTAATTGTAGTTATTTGTAGAAATTGTATTTAATTAATTTATTGATAGGGTAGTGTTAGGTTTAATTATAACTTAGGTTAGGACTTATTTTACAGGTAATTTTGTTATTATTTTAACTAGGTAACTATTAAATAGTTCTTAACTATTTAATAGCTATTGTACCTGGTTAAAATAATTACAAAGTTGCCTGTAAAATAAATATTAATCCTAAAATAGCTACAATGTAATTATAATTTATATTGTAGCTATATTAGGATTTATTTTAAGGTAAGTATTTAGCTTTAAATAGGAATAATTTATTTAATAAGAGTTAATTAATTTCGTTAGATGTAAATTATATTTAAGTTAGGGGGGTGTTAGGGTTAGACTTAGCTTTAGGGGTTAATACATTTATTATAGTAGTGATGAGCTCCGGTCGTCAGATTAGGGGTTAATAATTGAAGTTAGGTGTCGGCGATGTTAGGGAGGGCAGATTAGGGGTTAATACTATTTATGATAGGGTTAGTGAGGCGGATTAGGGGTTAATAACTTTATTATAGTAGCGCTCAGGTCCGCTCGGCAGATTAGGGGTTAATAAGTGTAGGCAGGTGTCGGCGACGTTGAGGGGGGCAGATTAGGGGTTAATAAATATAATATAGGGGTCGGCGGTGTTAGGGGCAGCAGATTAGGGGTACATAAGGATAACGTAGGTGGCGGCGCTTTGCGGTCGGCAGATTAGGGGTTAATTATTGTAAGTAGCTGGCGGCGACGTTGTGGGGGGCAGGTTAGGGGTTAATAAATATAATATAGGGGTCGGCGGTGTTAGGGGCAGCAGATTAGGGGTACATAGGGATAACGTAGGTTGCGGCGGTGTACGGAGCGGCAGATTAGGGGTTAATAATAATATGAAGGGGTCAGCGATAGCGGGGGCGGCAGATTAGGGGTTAATAAGTGTAAGGGTAGGGGTGTTTAGACTCGGGGTACATGTTAGAGTGTTAGGTGCAGACGTAGGAAGTGTTTCCCCATAGGAAACAATGGGGCTGCGTTAGGAGCTGAACGCTGCTTTTTTGCAGGTGTTAGGTTTTTTTTCAGCTCAAACAGCCCCATTGTTTCCTATGGGAGAATCGTGCACGAGCACGTTTTTGAGGCTGGCCGCGTCCGTAAGCAACTCTGGTATCGAGAGTTGCATTTGCGGTAAAAATGCTCTACGCTCCTTTTTTGGAGCCTAACACAGCATTTTTTTGGACTCTCGATACCAGAGTTAATTTTATGGTGCGGCCAGAAAAAAGCCCGCGTAGCGTTAACAGCCCATCTACCGCCAAACTCCAAATCTAGGCCATAGATAGCAGTTACACAATCCCCTCCCCAATCACCTGCAATGATTGTGGCTCCTGAGCAGGATTTGCCTATGTGTTTAAACAATTTGGGAGAGTTAAACAGAAAGACCTAGATTTTAAGTGGAGTGCAGTTGTTAACTTGCAGTTTGTTATGTTGTGCTAGGGCTTGCACAATCAATTAATGCATTATCAGGTATTATAAGGTATTAGTTAAAATATTTAGCTAATGCATTTAACGCACCTGAAACGTATATATAGCGCGGCCCGGGAAGCAGGAGTAGCGTGCTCATTACACTTATATTGCAAGTTGTCAGTTGAATGTTAGGCTCACTCGCAATCTAAAATTCCGTTTTCTGTTTTAGTGATTTTGAAAAACGGGTATTAAAGGGGCAGTAAATTTACAAATGAATGTTATATAATTCTGCACATAGTGCAGAATTATATGAGATTAGCTTAGTGGCAGATTTATACATTAAAGGATTGCAGAGAATTTTTATTTAAAAGTTAAGTTTTCCAGAACGCCACTCCTTGCTATATTGAGCGGGTCTGGTTTTTCCTCAGCACAGCGTGCCAGGTCGTGCCATTAAACTGAATGTAGCACGCTCCTGCTACTAGACCAGAGCAGAAGCGAGCTACATTCAGTTTAATGGCGCGACAAGGCACAGTGTGACTGGAGCTGCGTTCTGGAAAAATTAACTTTTAAATAAATATTCTCTGCAATACTTTAATGTAGAAATCTGCCACTAAGCTAATGTTAAATAATTCTGCACTATGTGTAGAATTACATAACATTAGTTTGTAAGTTTACTGACCCTTTAAGGGTTATTAACTAAGTTGTGTTTATTTTAAAAACATGTTCACAAAGATACAATCTTGTTTGAACATCTTCTTTGCAATTTGAACTCACATTTGCACGTTCCCATTTTAAAGCCTGGTTATGAAGACACCTGTACCAATACTGTATAGCAAAGAGCTTAACCAAAAACTCCATTAGTTGAGCAGAATTTAAATGCTCCATCCGCTTTGCGCGCAAGTGTTATCTGACATGAATTTTAGTGCGGGCCCTCAAAGAAATCTATTATCTGAGGGAAAATGCACACCTGTGCTCTATGACAAGAATAACGTATACTATACGACAGTATGGTAAATACTAACCATGGATTTGTAATACCATCACAAAAATACAAGCTCCAGAGACGTTTACAGTTCATACCGCTTGCATTTTTGGCGCCTGATTTCAACAATGTCACTTTAAAATGCTAATTTCTGCAACCCTTTTCGTGTTATTGATCTGAGTCTCTAAAGAGCAGTTTTTCTACCTGAAAGCAAACTGGCATGCATAGCACTGATTTCAACAATTTATTACAAAAGGTCTAAAATTTATAAATATACAAACTTTTTGTGATGACCAAATTAAAAAAAAAAAACATAAAAAAAAACACTCAAATACTAGTATTAGTTTTAGGGAATCTGAGATATATGCATTAATTATTGTGGTTTAATTTAGAAATGTAATTGAAGAAGTTTGTTACATTATATAACATACATTTTTTTGTCCTGTGGTTTACTTAAATGTTTCTGAAGTCTTCCTTTTGCTGCGCTGCCTTCCCTCATTTAATAGATATAGTATTTGCTTTTTAAAGGGATACTAAACCCAAATTTATTCTTTAATGATTCAGATCGGGCATGCAATTTTAAGCAACTTTCTAATTTCTACTATTATCATTTTTATTTGTTCTCTTGCTATCTTTATTTAAAAAGCAGGAATGTAAATCATAGGAGCCAGACCATTTTTGGTTGAGAACCTGGGTTATGCTTGCTTATTGGTGGCTAAA
Source organism: Bombina bombina (assembly GCF_027579735.1). Lineage (NCBI taxonomy): Eukaryota > Metazoa > Chordata > Amphibia > Anura > Bombinatoridae > Bombina > Bombina bombina. Next base: position 888,697,492 of record NC_069502.1, read on the forward strand.
TGTCAGCCACCAATAAACAAGCACTATCCATGGTGCTGAACCTAAAATGGTTCGGTTTCTAAGCTTTGCATTCATGCTTTTTAAATAAAGATAGCAAGAGAATGATTAAAATTTGATAATAGGAATACATTAGAAAGTTGATTAAAATTGCATCCCCTACCTGAATCGTGAAAGAAAAAATGTGGGTTTAGAACCCCTTTTAAGGGCATTTTATGCCTCTGAAATGTATCCCTGGATTGCAAAAGAGCTACTTATAGAACAAATTTTCTGAAAGCCTTACGCTACAATTTCTAGAGTTACATTACATGGAAACTAGGCAAAACATATAATGAAAGTGCATTGAAATGCATTTCTTTCTTCCTAAGATATGGTGAGTCCACGGGAATCATCAATTACTGTTGGGAATATAACTTCTGGCCAGCAGGAGGAGGCCTGAAAAGAGCACCACAGCAAAACTGTTAAGTGTCACTCCCCTTCCCACAATCCCCAGTCATTCTCTTTGCCTTCAGTGCAAAGAGGAAGTGAAGTTAGGTGTCTGTTAAAGATTTTTCTACAATCAAGATTTTATTATTTTGAAACCCAGAACAGGCTTGCTCTGATCTTTCCTGAAAAATCTGGGTCTAGCTGTACTCCACGTTGGTCTCTTCAGTAGGGCTGTGGTAGCTTTTAAGCAGTTAGGAAAACAGTGAGGCCCACCTCACAAGTTCCTAACAGGTTGCTGCCCTTGTATAGAAAGCCAGAGTAGGTTTGCTCTGTTCACTCTTATTTTCACAGGTCTTTGTGAGGAGTGTCTTCCTCTCATACCGGGTGAGCTGTCCTCCTGCCGGACAGCATGAGGTGCAGGTAAGTGCCATTTTCTGTTTATTATGGGAGAACACTGGCACTCATTGAGCTAATTGCACTTTATTGAGGCCTAATTCCTGCATTAAGAGTCAGGATAACGGCAGGAAGCAGGCACTGTGTGGGCAATTTTCAGAGGAGGTGATTCGATGCGAACAGTGTTTGTGGTGAATCACTGGTGGCTCAGTAGGGGTATGTTTCTTTTAGGGGCCCCGCTTAGAGAAACATTCTGAGGGACAACAGATTTATAATTTATTCCCCTCGTGTACTCTGTACTTAATTTGACTAAATGTCCCCCGGGACCGCCTCTGACATATTTTAGGAGGTGGGTCCCTTTTGCTGGGGCGGTGTTGCTGGCTAAGCGCATACTTTTGACTGATTTCGGCGCAGCTTTAAGGGCATTGTCATTTTCTCTGCTGTGTTTCCAGAGCGGGACCAAGAGTCAGATTAAGAGCCGCTTGTTAGTCCGGATTGCAGAGGGGGTAGGTAAGCACCTCAGTATTATGTTGAGGTGTGGAGGTGGCGAAGAGGTTGAACTTTAAATAAATAATCTGAGCATTTAATTTTATTTCATAAGATCTGCTGACAGACGTTATTGTCAGATAAGTTTTTCAGATCATTATTTCCTTTCAGAGCTCCTTAAAGAGACAGTGTTAGAAATAAAAGAATAAAAAAAAACTTTTTTTTTGTGGTTTGTTACTGTCAATTTTATGCAAATATGGATCAAGAGTTGATGCCTTCTGCTGAATGCAAACTTTGTTTAGATACCCAAATAGAACATCCTTTGCCCTTTTGTTCTTCGTGTGTTGAAAGATCGTTAATGTTTAAAGATAAACGGCGATGCCGTAGCTTTCCCCTCAGACATCCCAAGCTCTATCTATGTCACATGCAGTGCCCATGCAGAAATTGCTGCCCAGGTATCCTCGGCGGTATCTGAAGCACTAGCTGCCATCCCCATGCTTCAGGGGAGACGCAAGAGGAAAATTAGAGAATCAGATAGTAAGCTTTCTGATCCAGTAGAGGCTAACCAAGTTGCTCTTTCTCAGAAATCGGAAGAGGAGGATACTTCGGTAGCCTCTGCGGGGGAAATCTCAGGTTCAGATAGTGTAATTCCTTCTTCTGATGCTGACATGGTTTCCTTCAGATTCAAGCTTGAACACCTTCGTGTTTTGTTAAAGGAGGTTTTGGCTACGTTGGACGACTCCAACACTCCTGTCGTTGTCAACCCTAAGAAATCTAGCAAAGGAAATAGATACTTTGATGTACCCTTCCCTGGGGAGGTGTTTCCAATGCCAGACCATGCTACAGAGATTATTTCCCGGGAATGGGAGAGACCTGGTATTCCTTTTTCTCCCTATCCAGTCTTTAAAAAAATGTTCCCGTGGCCGACTCCTTTAAGGAGTCGTGGCATACGGTCCCCAAGGTGGAAGGGGCGATCTCTATACTGGCCAAGAGGACTACTATTTCTATTGAGGATAGTTGCTCTTTCAAGGACCCTATGGTCAAGAAGCTGGAGGCTTTCTTAAAGAAGATGTATAATCATCAGGGTTTACAGTGGCAACCGGTGATGTGTATCGCTACAGTGACAAGTGCGGCAGCATATTGGTTTGACACTTTGAGTCCCTCCAAGCAGAGACTCCTTTGAAGGAGAGACAGGATAGCATAAAGGCTCTTAAGTTAACCAATTATTTTATCACTGACGCTTCTTTGCAGGTCATAAAATTGGGTGCCAAAATATCTGGTATCTCAATTTTGGCGCATAGAGCGCTATGACTGAAATCATGGTCAGCGGTTGTTTCTTCTAAATCTAAGCTTTTGGTGATTCCTTACAAGGGTAAGACCTTGTTTGGGCCGGGTTTGGCAGAAATTATTTCCGATATCACGGGTGGTAAAGGATCCTTTCTGCCTCAAGATACGAGCAATAAATCGAAAAGAGTAATTTTCATTCCTTTCGTAACTTCAGAGGTAAGTTTTCCCCTCTTCTACCAAGCAGGACCAGTCCAAGCCTTCTTGGAAGCCCAGTTAGTCTTGGAACAAGGGGAAGCAATCTAAGAAGCCTGCAGCTGAATCTAAGTCAGCATGAAGGGTTTGCCCCTTATCCGATATTGGATCAAGTGGGGGCAGACTTTCTGCTTTCTCTAGCATGGATACAAGATGTCTCAGACCCATGGGCCTTGGACATAGTATCCCAGGGTTACAAGTTAGAATTCAAGACCTTTCCTCCCAGGGGCAGATTCCACCTCTAAAGATTATCTGTAGATCAGACAAAAAGAGAGGCGTTCTTAATGTGTACAGGATCTTTCCCTCCTAAGAGTGATAGTTCCAGTCCCAGTACAGGAACAGTGTCTACGGTTCTATTCCAACCTGTTTGTGGCTCCCAAAAAAGAGGGAACTTTCAGACCTTTTCTAGAGCTAAAATTCCTAAACAAGTTTCTCAGAGTGCCGTCCTTCAAAATGGAGACTATCCGTTCCATTCTTCCTCTAGTGCAAGAGGGTCAGTTCATGGTGACCATAGATCTGAAGGATGCGTACCTCCATGTTCCTATTCACAGGGATCGTCACAAATTTCTGAGGTTCACCTATCTGAACAAACACTTTCAGTTTGTGGCACTTCCATTTGGCCTTGCCACAGCTCCTAGGATTTTCTCATAGGTCATGTGAGCTCTGCTGGCAGTAATTCGGCCTCAGGGAATTGCAGTGGCACCTTATTTGGACGATATTCTGGTTCAGGAGCCATCTTTTCATTTAGCAAAATCTCACACAGAGATCTTGTTGTCTTTTCTTCGTTTCCACGGATGGAAGGTGAATTTGGAAAAAGGTTGCCTTGTTCCGGCTACAAGGGTGGTCTTCTTAGGAACCATTATAGATTCCCTATCAATGAAAATATTTTTGACGGAGGTCAGAAGAGCCAAGATTCTTTCCTCTTACCTAGCTCTATAGTCTGCTGTACGGCCATCTATAGTCCAATGTATAGAGGTAATTGGTCTGATGGTGGCTTCCATGGACATAGTTCCCTTTGCTCATTTCCATTTAAGAGCTCTACAGTTATGCCTGCTCAGCCAATGGAACTGGGATTATGCAGACCTATCTCACAGACTAGTTCTAGATCAAGCACCGAAAGACTCTCTACTGTGGTGGCTGTCTCAAGAACATCTGTCTCAGGGGACATGATTTCGGAAACCCTCATGGGTGATTGTGACCACGTACGCCAGCCTGATGGGCTGGGGAGCAGTTTGGGACTCTTTGAAGGCACAGGGACTGTAGTCTCAGGAGGAATATGTTCTTCCCATAAACATATTGGAGTTTAGAGCGATCTTCAATGCCTTGATGTTTTGGCCTCTGACTGGAACCTGATAAATCGGGCCAAGGCCAGCTGACAACATAACCTCAGTGGCTTACATCAACCACCAGGGGGGAACTCGGCGTTCCTTAGCCATGAAGGAGGTGGCTCGAATCATTCAGTGGGCGGAAGCTCACAATTGTTGCCTGCCATCCACATTCCAGGAGTGGACAATTGGGAAGCAGATTTCCTAAGCAGACAGATTTTCCGTCCCGGGGAGTGGAAACTCCATCTGGAAGTGTTCTCCAGGTTAACCACCAAATGGGGGTTACCAGAATTGGATCTGATGGCGTCTCGCCAGAACGCCAAGCTTCCAAAGTACGGTTCGAGGTCGAGGAATCCTCTGGCCTTCCTGATAGATGCTCTTGCAGTTCCTTGGAACTTCAAGTTGGCATACCTTTTTCCTCCGTTTACTCTCCTTCCATCAGTCATTGCTCGGATCAAGCAGGAGAGAGCTTCAGTGATTCTAATAGCTCCTCTGTGGCCTCACAGGATATGGTATGCAGACCTAGTGGAAATGTCATCTCTACCACCTTCATACCAAGTTTAGTTTTCTTCCTAAGGTTGTTTCGGATAGAAATATTAATCAGGAAATTGTTGTTTCTTGTTCCTTCTCTCTGTCCTTATCCTTCTTCTCATAAGGACAACACCTAGATTATGTGTGGGCTCTTAAATTCTATTTGCAGTTGACTAAGGATTTTCGCCAGTCTTCTGCATTGTTTGTTTTTCTGGGAAACGCAAAGGTCAGAAAGCTACTGCTATTTCTCTTTCTCTCTGGTTGAGAAGTATTTTTTGTTTGGCGTATGAGGCTGCTCAACAGCAGCCTCCTGAGAGAATCACAGCTCATTCCACTAGGGCTGTTTCTTCTTCTTGGGCTTTCAAAAATGAGGCTTCTGTGGAACAGATTTGCAAGACTGCAACTTGGTCCTCTTTGCAAACTTTTTCCAAATTTGATACATTTTATACTTTTGCCTCGGCCGAGGCTTCTTTTGGGAGAAAGATTCTTCAAGCGGTGGTGCCTTCCGTTCCCTGTTTTGTCCCTCCCTAATAATCTGTGTCCTCTGGCTTGGGTATTGATTCCCAACAGTAATTGATGATCCCGTGGACTCACCATACCTTAGGAAAGAAAACAAAATTTATGCTTACCTGATAAATGTATTTCTTTCATGTAATTAGCAAGAGTCCATGAGCTAGTGACGTATGGGATATACATTCCTACCAGGAGGGGCAAAGTTTCCCAAACCTCAAAATGCCTATAAATACACCCCTCACCACACCCACAAATCAGTTTTACAAACTTTGCCTCCCGTGGAGGTGGTGAAGTTAGTTTGTGCTAGATTCTACGTTGATATGCGCTTCGCAGCAGGCTGGAGCCCAGTTTTCCTCTCAGTGTGCAGTGAATGTCAGAGGGATGTGAAGAGAGTATTGCCTATTTTAATTCAATGGTCTCCTTCTACGGGATCTATTTCATAGGTTCTCTGTTATCGGTCGTAGAGATTCATCTCTTACCTCCCTTTTCAGATCGACGATATACTCTTATATACCATTACCTCTACTGATTCTCATTTAAGTACTGGTTTGGCTTTCTACTACTTGTAGATGAGTGTCCTGGGGTAAGTAAGTCTTATTCTTTGTGACACTCCAAGCTATGGTTGGGCACTTTGATATAAAGTTCTAAATATATGTGTTTAAACATTTATTTGCCTTGATTCAGGATGATCAATATTCCTTATTTCAGACAGTCAGTTTCATTATTTGGGATAATGCATATGAATAAATCATTTTTTTCTTACCTTAAAAATTGACTTTTTTCCCTGTGGCTGTTAGGCTCGCGGGGGCTGAAAATGCGTCATTCTTGGCGCAGACTTTTTTGGAGCAAAAAAATTCTTTGTCATTTCCAGCATCATACTTGTCGCCGGAAGTTGTTCGTGTTTGCGTAATTTTTTGGACGTTTTGCGCCAAAAATGTCGGTGTCACCGGATGTGGCGTCATTCTTGGCGCCAAAAGCATTTAGGCGCCAATAATGTGGGCGTCTTTTTTGGCGCTAAAAAATGTGGGCGTCATTATTGTCTCCACCTTTTTTTCACATTATTTAAATCTCATTATTTAATTTGCTTCTGGTTGCTAGAGGCTTGTTAATTGGCATTTTTTTCCCATTCCTGAAACTGTCTTTTAAGGAATTTGATAGATTTTGCTTTATATGTTGTTTTTTCTCTTACATATTGCAAGATGTCTCAGATTGACCCTGGATCAGAAGCTACTTCTGGAAAAAACGCTGCCTGATGCTGGTTCTGTCAAAGTTAAGTGTATTTGCTGTAAACTTGTGGTAAGGTCTTTTAAAACTTCACATTTTTCAGATGAATTTTTAAATGAACATCATCATTCTGATTTGTCTGTTTCTGATAATGATTTTTCTGGTTCAGAGGATTCTGTCTCAGATATTGACACTGATAAATCTTCATATTTATTTAAAATGGAATTTATTCGTTCTTTACTTAAAGAAGTTTTAATCGCATTAGAGATGGAGGAATCTAATCCTCTTGATACTAAATATACTAAGCGTTTAAATTCGGTTTTTAAACCTCCTATAGTTATTTCGGAAGTTTTTCCTGTTCCTGATGCTATTTCTGAAGTAATTTCTAGGGAATGGAATAATCTGGGTAATTCATTTACTCTTTCTAAAAGGTTTAAGAAATTGTATCCTGTGCCATCTGACAGATTAGAGTTTTGGGACAAAATCCCTAAAGTTGATGGGGCTATCTCTACTCTCGCTAAACGTACTACTATTCCTACGGCAGATAGTACTTCCTTTAAGGATCCTTTAGATAGGAAGATTGAATCCTTTCTAAGGAAAGCTTATTTATGTTCAGGTAATCTTCTTAGGCCTGCTATTTCTTTGGCTGATGTTGCGGCAGCTTCCACTTTTTGGTTGGAGGCTTTGGCACAACAAGTGTCAGATCATAATGCTCATAGCATTGTTAAACTTCTTCAACATGCTAATAACTTTATTTGTGATGCCATCTTTGATATCATTAGAGTTGATGTCAGGTATATGTCTTTAGCTATTTTAGCTAGAAGAGCTTTATGGCTTAAAACTTGGAATGCAGATATGTCTTCTAAGTCAACTTTGCTTTCCCTTTCTTTCCAAGGTAATAAATTGTTTGGTTCCCAGTTGGATTCTATTATTTCAACTGTTACTGGGGGGAAAGGAACTTTTTTACCTCAGGATAAAAAATCTAAAGGTAAATATAGGGCTGCTAATCGTTTTCGTTCCTTTCGTCAGAATAAGGAGCAGAAGCCTGACCCTTCATCTAAAGGAACGGTCTCCGTTTGGAAACCATCTCCAGTCTGGAATAAGTCCAAGCCTTTCAGAAAGCCAAAGCCAGCTCCCAAGTCCACATGAAGGTGCGGCCCTCATTCCAGCTCAGCTGGTAGGGGGCAGATTACGATTTTTCAAAGAAATTTGGATCAATTCGATTCACAATCTTTGGATTCAGAACATTGTTTCACAAGGGTACAGAATAGGCTTCAAGGTAAGGCCTCCTGCAAGAAGATTTTTTCTTTCTCGCATTCCAATAAACCCAGTGAAGGCTCAAGCATTTCTGAAATGTGTTTCAGATCTAGAGTTGGCTGGAGTAATTGTGCCAGTTCCAGTTCTGGAACAGGGTCTGGGGTTTTACTCAAATCTATTCATTGTACCAAAGAAGGTGAATTCCTTCAGACCAGTTCTGGATTTAAAAATATTGAATCGTTATGTAAGGATACCAACATTCAAGATGGTAACTATAAGGACTATTCTGCCTTTTGTTCAGCAAGGGCATTATATGTCCACAATAGATTTACAGGATGCATATCTGCATATTCCGATTCATCCAGATCACTTTCAGTTTCTGAGATTCTCTTTTCTAGACAAGCATTACCAGTTTGTGGCTCTGCCGTTCAGCCTAGCAACAGCTCCAAGGATTTTTTCAAAGGTTCTCGGTGCCCTTCTATCTGTAATCAGAGAACAGGGTATTGTGGTATTTCCTTATTTGGACGATATCTTGGTACTTGCTCAGTCTTCACATTTATCAGAATTTCATACGAATCGACTTGTGTCGTTTCTTCAAGATCATGGTTGGAGGATCAATTTACCAAAGAGTTCATTGATTCCTCAGACAAGGGTAACCTTTTTAGGTTTCCAAATAGATTCAGTGTCCATGACTTTGTCTCTGACGGACAAGAGACGTCTGAGATTGGTTTCAGCTTGTCGAAACCTTCAGTCTCAATCATTTCCTTCGGTAGCCTTATGCATGGAAATTCTAGGTCTTATGACTGCTGCATCGGACGCGATCCCCTTTGCTCGTTTTCACATGCGACCTCTTCAGCTTTGTATGCTGAACCAGTGGTGCCGGGATTATACAAAGATATCACAGTTAATATCTTTAAATCTGATTGTACGACACTCTCTGACGTGGTGGACAAATCACCATCGTTTAGTTCAAGGGGCTTCTTTTGTTCTTCCAACCTGGACTGTGATCTCAACAGATGCGAGTCTGACAGGTTGGGGAGCTGTATGGGGGTCTCTGACAGCGCAGGGGGTTTGGGAATCTCAGGAGGCGAGATTACCAATCAACATTTTGGAACTCTGTGCGATTTTCAGAGTTCTTCAGTCGTGGCCTCTTCTGAAGAGAAAATCGTTCATTTGTTTTCAGACGGACAATGTCACAATCGTGGCATATGTCAATCATCAAGGGGGGACTCACAGTCCTCTGGCTATGAAAGAAGTATCTCGGATACTTGTATGGGCAGAATCCAGCTCCTGTCTAATTTCTGCGGTTCACATCCCAGGTATAGACAATTGGGAAGCGGATTATCTCAGTCGCCAGACGTTACATCCGGGCGAATGGTCTCTTCACCCAGAGGTTTTTCTTCAGATTGTTCAAATGTGGGGACTTCCAGAAATAGATCTGATGGCCTCTCATCTAAACAAGAAACTTCCCAGGTATCTATCCAGATCCAGGGATCCTCAGGCGGAGGCAGTGGATGCATTGTCACTTCCTCGGAAGTATCATCCTGCCTATATCTTTCCGCCTCTAGTTCTTCTTCCAAGAGTGATTTCCAAGATTCTAATAGAGCGTTCTTTTGTTCTGCTGGTGGCTCCAGCATGGCCTCACAGGTTTTGGTATGCGGATCTTGTCCGGATGGCTACTTGCCAACCTTGGACTCTTCCGTTAAGACCAGACCTTCTTTCTCAAGGTCCTTTTTTCCATCAGGATCTCAAATCATTAAATTTGAAGGTATGGAGATTGAACGCTTGATTCTCAGTCATAGAGATTTTGCTTTATATGTTGTTTTTTCTCTTACATATTGCAAGATGTCTCAGATTGACCCTGGATCAGAAGCTACTTCTGGAAAAACGCTGCCTGATGCTGGTTCTGCCAAAGTTAAGTGTATTTGCTGTAAACTTGTGGTAAGGTCTTTTAAAACTTCACATTTTTCAGATGAATTTTTAAATGAACATCATCATTCTGATTTGTCTGTTTCTGATAATGATTTTTCTGGTTCAGAGGATTCTGTCTCAGATATTGACACTGATAAATCTTCATATTTATTTAAAATGGAATTTATTCGTTCTTTACTTAAAGAAGTTTTAATCGCATTAGAGATGGAGGAATCTAATCCTCTTGATACTAAATATACTAAGCGTTTAAATTCGGTTTTTAAACCTCCTATAGTTATTTCGGAAGTTTTTCCTGTTCCTGATGCTATTTCTGAAGTAATTTCTAGGGAATGGAATAATCTGGGTAATTCATTTACTCTTTCTAAAAGGTTTAAGAAATTGTATCCTGTGCCATCTGACAGATTAGAGTTTTGGGACAAAATCCCTAAAGTTGATGGGGCTATCTCTACTCTCGCTAAACGTACTACTATTCCTACGGCAGATAGTACTTCCTTTAAGGATCCTTTAGATAGGAAGATTGAATCCTTTCTAAGGAAAGCTTATTTATGTTCAGGTAATCTTCTTAGGCCTGCTATTTCTTTGGCTGATGTTGCGGCAGCTTCCACTTTTTGGTTGGAGGCTTTGGCACAACAAGTGTCAGATCATAATGCTCATAGCATTGTTAAACTTCTTCAACATGCTAATAACTTTATTTGTGATGCCATCTTTGATATCATTAGAGTTGATGTCAGGTATATGTCTTTAGCTATTTTAGCTAGAAGAGCTTTATGGCTTAAAACTTGGAATGCAGATATGTCTTCTAAGTCAACTTTGCTTTCCCTTTCTTTCCAAGGTAATAAATTGTTTGGTTCCCAGTTGGATTCTATTATTTCAACTGTTACTGGGGGGAAAGGAACTTTTTTACCTCAGGATAAAAAATCTAAAGGTAAATATAGGGCTGCTAATCGTTTTCGTTCCTTTCGTCAGAATAAGGAGCAGAAGCCTGACCCTTCCCCTAAAGGAACGGTCTCCGTTTGGAAACCATCTCCAGTCTGGAATAAGTCCAAGCCTTTCAGAAAGCCAAAGCCAGCTCCCAAGTCCACATGAAGGTGCGGCCCTCATTCCAGCTCAGCTGGTAGGGGGCAGATTACGATTTTTCAAAGAAATTTGGATCAATTCGATTCACAATCTTTGGATTCAGAACATTGTTTCACAAGGGTACAGAATAGGCTTCAAGGTAAGGCCTCCTGCAAGAAGATTTTTTCTTTCTCGCATTCCAATAAACCCAGTGAAGGCTCAAGCATTTCTGAAATGTGTTTCAGATCTAGAGTTGGCTGGAGTAATTGTGCCAGTTCCAGTTCTGGAACAGGGTCTGGGGTTTTACTCAAATCTATTCATTGTACCAAAGAAGGTGAATTCCTTCAGACCAGTTCTGGATTTAAAAATATTGAATCGTTATGTAAGGATACCAACATTCAAGATGGTAACTATAAGGACTATTCTGCCTTTTGTTCAGCAAGGGCATTATATGTCCACAATAGATTTACAGGATGCATATCTGCATATTCCGATTCATCCAGATCACTTTCAGTTTCTGAGATTCTCTTTTCTAGACAAGCATTACCAGTTTGTGGCTCTGCCGTTCAGCCTAGCAACAGCTCCAAGGATTTTTTCAAAGGTTCTCGGTGCCCTTCTATCTGTAATCAGAGAACAGGGTATTGTGGTATTTCCTTATTTGGACTATATCTTGGTACTTGCTCAGTCTTCACATTTAGCAGAATTTCATACGAATCGACTTGTGTCGTTTCTTCAAGATCATGGTTGGAGGATCAATTTACCAAAGAGTTCATTGATTCCTCAGACAAGGGTAACCTTTTTAGGTTTCCAAATAGATTCAGTGTCCATGACTTTGTCTCTGACGGACAAGAGACGTCTGAGATTGGTTTCAGCTTGTCGAAACCTTCAGTCTCAATCATTTCCTTCGGTAGCCTTATGCATGGAAATTCTAGGTCTTATGACTGCTGCATCGGACGCGATCCCCTTTGCTCGTTTTCACATGCGACCTCTTCAGCTTTGTATGCTGAACCAGTGGTGCCGGGATTATACAAAGATATCACAGTTAATATCTTTAAATCTGATTGTACGACACTCTCTGACGTGGTGGACAAATCACCATCGTTTAGTTCAAGGGGCTTCTTTTGTTCTTCCAACCTGGACTGTGATCTCAACAGATGCGAGTCTGACAGGTTGGGGAGCTGTATGGGGGTCTCTGACAGCGCAGGGGGTTTGGGAATCTCAGGAGGCGAGATTACCAATCAACATTTTGGAACTCTGTGCGATTTTCAGAGTTCTTCAGTCGTGGCCTCTTCTGAAGAGAAAATCGTTCATTTGTTTTCAGACGGACAATGTCACAATCGTGGCATATGTCAATCATCAAGGGGGGACTCACAGTCCTCTGGCTATGAAAGAAGTATCTCGGATACTTGTATGGGCGGAATCCAGCTCCTGTCTAATTTCTGCGGTTCACATCCCAGGTATAGACAATTGGGAAGCGGATTATCTCAGTCGCCAGACGTTACATCCGGGCAAATGGTCTCTTCACCCAGAGGTTTTTCTTCAGATTGTTCAAATGTGGGGACTTCCAGAAATAGATCTGATGGCCTCTCATCTAAACAAGAAACTTCCCAGGTATCTATCCAGATCCAGGGATCCTCAGGCGGAGGCAGTGGATGCATTGTCACTTCCTCGGAAGTATCATCCTGCCTATATCTTTCCGCCTCTAGTTCTTCTTCCAAGAGTGATTTCCAAGATTCTAATAGAGCGTTCTTTTGTTCTGCTGGTGGCTCCAGCATGGCCTCACAGGTTTTGGTATGCGGATCTTGTCCGGATGGCTACTTGCCAACCTTGGACTCTTCCGTTAAGACCAGACCTTCTTTCTCAAGGTCCTTTTTTCCATCAGGATCTCAAATCATTAAATTTGAAGGTATGGAGATTGAACGCTTGATTCTCAGTCATAGAGGTTTTTCTGACTCTGTAATTAATACTATGTTACAGGCTCGTAAATCTGTGTCTAGGAAGATATATTATCGAGTCTGGAAGACTTACATTTCTTGGTGTTCTTCTCATCAATTTTCCTGGCATTCTTTTAGAATTCCTAGAATTTTACAGTTTCTTCAGGATGGTCTGGATAAAGGTTTGTCTGCAAGTTCCTTGAAATGACAAATGTCTGCTCTTTCTGTGCTGTTTCACAGAAAGATTGCTAATCATCCTGATATTCATTGTTTTGTACAGGCTTTGGTTCGTATAAAGCCTGTCATTAAGTCAATCTCTCCTCCTTTGAGTTTGAATTTGGTTCTGGGGGCTTTACAAGCTCCTCCGTTTGAACCTATGCATTCTCTGGATATTAAATTACTTTCTTGGAAAGTGTTGTTCCTTTTGGCCATCTCTTCTGCTAGAAGAGTTTCTGAGTTATCTGCTCTTTTTTGTGAATCTCCTTTTATGATTTTTCATCAGGATAAGGCGGTGTTGCGGACTTCATTTAAATTTTTACCTAAAGTTGTGAATTCTAACAACATTAGTAGAGAAATTGTGGTTTCTTCATTGTGTCCTAATCCTAAGAATTCTAAGGAAAGATCGTTACATTCTTTGGATGTAGTTAGAGCTTTGAAATATTATGTTGAAGCTACTAAAGATTTCCGAAAGACTTCTAGTCTATTTGTTATCTTTTCTGGTTCCAGGAAAGGTCAGAAGGCCTCTGCCATTTCTTTGGCGTCTTGGTTAAAGTCTTTGATTCATCATGCTTATGTCGAGTCGGGTAAAACTCCGCCTCAAAGGATTACAGCTCATTCTACTAGGTCAGTTTCTACTTCCTGGGCGTTTAGGAATGAGGCTTCGGTTGATCAGATTTGCAAAGCAGCAACTTGGTCTTCTTTTCATACTTTTACTAAATTCTACCATTTTGATGTGTTTTCTTCTTCTGAAGCAGTTTTTGGTAGAAAAGTACTTCAGGCAGCTGTTTCAGTTTGATTCTTCTGCTTATAATTTCAGTTTTTTTCATTATAAGATTTAAACTTTATTTTGGGGTGTGGATTATTTTTCAGCGGAATTGGCTGTTTTTATTTTATCCCTCCCTCTCTAGTGACTCTTGCGTGGAAGTTCCACATCTTGGGTATTTATTATCCCATACGTCACTAGCTCATGGACTCTTGCTAATTACATGAAAGAAAACATAATTTATGTAAGAACTTACCTGATAAATTCATTTCTTTCATATTAGCAAGAGTCCATGAGGCCCACCCTTTTTTTGTGGTGGTTATGATTTTTTTGTATAAAGCACAATTATTCCAATTCCTTATTTTTTATGCTTTCGCACTTTTTTCTTATCACCCCACTTCTTGGCTATTCGTTAAACTGATTTGTGGGTGTGGTGAGGGGTGTATTTATAGGCATTTTGAGGTTTGGGAAACTTTGCCCCTCCTGGTAGGAATGTATATCCCATACGTCACTAGCTCATGGACTCTTGCTAATATGAAAGAAATGAATTTATCAGGTAAGTTCTTACATAAATTATGTTTTATTTCCGGATATGGTGAGTCCACAGCCCCGCCCTTTGTTTTAAGACAGTTTTTTTTTACTAAACCTCAAGCACCTCTACACCTTGTGTTACTCCTTTTCTCCTTTTTCCTTCGGTCGAATGACTGGGGATTGTTGGAAGGGGAGTGACACTTAACAGCTTTGCTGTAGTGCTCTTTGCCTCCTCCTGCTGGCCAGGAGTGATATTCCCAACAGTAATTGATGATCCCGTGGACTCACCATATCCGGAAAGAAAGAAATTTATCAGGTAAGCATACATTTTGTTTTTTTTCACTATACCCAATTAAGGGCTAGATGGAGTTAGTGGAGGACTACTTAGCTCTTTCACTCAACCACTAGCAGTGCCAAAAGGTGACATTTTTGAGCGTGTGGGTTTGCGCTTGTATTACAAGTTGAAAGTAAAAATTTTGCATGCGAGCAAAACCTGACACTCACTAACTAAAGGACTTCGGATATTGCAACCGCTAACCTGACACCATATTAAACCCACAGAGCTATACCCGACAGGAGTTATTTATATTTCAGATTTCAATGTTCTTCACATACAGCAAAATTTTATTTTTATTTTATATATATATATATATATATATATATATATATATATATATATATATATATATATATATCCATACCTGTATGTATGGATATATATTTTACATTAACATCATCAGATATATAGAAATATATATTTAAAAATAAAGAACATTTTCTTCTATGTTATGAACACTAGAATATAAAATATTCATAAAAGGTTTCGCACTGTAGGTCTAATGCAATTTCAGGTTAGCACACTTGAAGAATTAGTTATCTTAAAGAGCATTGTGTAAACAATATAAAATATTGAAAAAATATTAATAATTATTAATAATTATTAGTTATTGAAAAATATACATATATATTGAAATATTTTGTAAAAATATTTACATTAATTATTAATATTCTTAAATGTTTTATATTTTATAAATACATAACACACCTTAATATACAACATACAAATATACCTTTTTACACAAGATACATAGATGACCTGTTTCTTATCTGGAGGGGGAGCCCTGAGACTCTTGTTGAATGGGTACAGGAATTGAATAATAACGGCTCTCCTATCAGATTTAAGATCGAATTTGATCAAAATGAAATACATTTTCTTGACTTTAATATCTTCAAAGATAACAGGGGTGTGAGATTTGGTACCTCTTTATATTCTAATACAACAGACAGAAACTCCCTCTTATTATCATCTAGCTATCACCCTAGACACCAGAAAATGGAGGTAATCTCCGACCAGCTCACGAGAGTGGTTAGAAATAACTCTGAACCAATGTTACTAACACTCCAACTTGACTCTGTGTGTGATAAACTTGAACAGAGAAGATATGACAAAAAGGACATTGTGGCTGCAAGAAACAGATTGAGCAATTATACACAGGATATGCTATTAATGTCTGACAATAAGGCACTGACTTCTACTGATAACCAGTTGAATTTTGTGACCACATACACCCCTGTACACTGCACCTTACAACTGTCTATATGCAACAGATGGGTTTTTTTGGGGACAAAAGTCTTACGAGCTGGAGAAACAAACCTGCAAAGATGATTTACTGCAGAGCAAGGAATTTTTTTGATCTGTTGGTCAAAACAGAGCCCAAAAACTGTTACCAGGAAGAAACATGGCTAAAATCTACAAAAAATAAGCGATATTCCATCTGATATCGGCTTACATGCAGCAGTACTTATGTCATTTATATACTCATTTGCCCATTTTTCCTCTTTTACGTGGGTAAAACCACAACTACTTTCAAAGACAGGATGGCCAACCACAGATTCTCCATCAGGGAGGCACTGAAGAATGGAGAATCAGACCTTCCCGTGGCACGTCATTTTGTCACACATAAACATAATTTATCTAGCTTGCGCAGTATGGTGATTGACCATATTCCCCCAAAAAGAGGGGTGGGGATTGTGCTAGAATGCTACTTCAATTGGAGTCCAGGTGGATATTTATGCTGGGCACTGTGTCCCCCAGGGGACTTAACATCAAATTGGACTTTGGACCGTTTATTGGTTGAAGATAACTGTTTCCAACATTATTCTAAAATTGATGACTATAATCATTACTATGTGGTTGACCCTTCCACTATATAAATAAAAAGCCTTATTCTGCAATTATAATAGTATTAACAAACGTCTCCTCCTGGGACAATACATACTATTCTCCTATTGTATGCAGTAAGTGATTTTATTTTTAATTTTCACTAAATTTGTTGGATGCTTTCTTATCCAACAAATTAAGTTCTTCCAATATGAGCAATCTTCCCTTCAACACAATATGAAACATCATCTGCAAGTGGTTGATGCCTGAACATAACAATTTGAGACTACGATATTTGGCAATATATGAAGAACCATGGGACTAACACATTTTCTCGGAATGACCCGCTATATGAAATGTGGGGCATGTTCATGAAGTTGTATGTCCAGAGGTGATGGTGGTGTCACTGGAAACAATAATGTGTGTATCACCCGACAGTATAAGTGTTTAAACTCCCACTGACTACTATCCGGCTCTATGACGCAGGCCAGAGGGTTGGGGCTTAATGTCCATGTTGGTAGTATGCAAATTAGCCATGCAGCTCTCTGTTTTGCATCATAGTGAAAGGCACATGTGAGGAAGGATCCAATCAGCATGAAGCATTAACCTGACAACGTATGTGGAGTGGCAAGCTTAATTACACACAGCTGTATGGGGTTTACTGATTGCTCATAGAGGAGTGACTATAAAAGTCAGAACCTTTGGGCCATGTAGCTGGTGATGTTGCTATTGCTATTCTAACTATTTGGGGATATATAATAAAGATGCCAGAAGGGCATCGAAACGTCATGCTCTATTCCCTATTTTAACCTGTGTTAAATAAAAGCTATTTTTTTTATACAAGCCCAATGAGTGCAATCTCTTCCTGGAAAACTGCATTACTTTTGAAGTGAGTTGGTTATCGGAGTGCAAAATTACCTTGGAACTTTATATATATATATATATATATATATATATATATATATATATATATATATATAAATAAATAACTAAAATATAGCTCATTTAGTTTGCGCTCCAGCAAACATGTTTACTTTCAATTTTTAATACACGCACACGTTAGTGCCCCTCTTATAATCTAGCCCTAAACTTTTTAATTGGAAATTACATTTTTAGTTTGTTTGTTTTTTTGTTTTCTCTAATGAACTATAATAATTTTCTGTTAATTTGTTATTTTTGCTGTCTGTTTCTATTATTCTTCGATTTAATGTCTAAAAATCCAATAAAAAGAAAGGAAAATACATTTTATGTCTATTTAATGTATATGAGATATGTGTGTTTATTTGTTTTTATAATGGTCATAATTTGCTTATTTTCAGTAACATTGCAAGTGCTTTACAAGTTAAAGACTGCAAAGGTTTTTGAAAAATCTCGAAATAAAGAAGATAAGCCAAGCACGGATATTGTAGATGAAGATCCCTATGCTATCCAGATGATCTCATGGTGCCCAGAAAGCAGGATTCTGTGTGTGGCAGGTGTTTCGGCACACGTCATCATCTATAGGTTCAGCAAACAGGAAGTTACCACAGATGTCATCTCGGTAATGTTGTGCTGTTGGTTTAATACCTAAGGTTCCACCTCCAAAATAATCCAATCACATGTATCCTCCTATGAAAATAGTATTATTATGCATTAATCTTTTTTATGAAAGGGACATGATACTAAAATGCTAAATCACTTGAAAGTAATGCATAGCTGTAAAATGCTGACAAGAAAATATCATATGAACATCTCTATGTAAAAAAGTAAGATATTTTACCTCAAAATTCCTTTGCTTTACCAGAGTAAGTGTTCTGTGAACAGTTATCTTTCAGATACTCTTTTTTTTCTGTCATCTGCATGGGCAATAAGCTTCATCGGTGATGAGTTTACACTTTGCTTTAATGTGATCTTAAAGGCATATGAAACCCACATTTTTTCTTTCATAATTCAGATAGAGCATGCAATTTTAAGCAACTTTCTAATTTACTCCTATTATCAATTTTCCTTCATTGGTATCTTTACTTGAAGAAAAAAACAGGAATGTAAGCTTCAGAGCCGACCCATTTTTGGTTCAGCACCTGGGTAGTGCTTGCTGATTGGTGGGCAAATGTATCCAGTAATCAGCAAGCGCTACCAAAAATGGTCTGGCTCCTAAGCTTACATTCCTGCCTTTTCAAATAATGATACCAAGAGAATGAAGAAAAATTGATAATAGGAATAAATTAGAAAGTTGCTTAAAATCGCATGCTCTATCTGAATCATGAAAGAAAAATTGTGGGCTTCATATCACTTTAAGGGGATATTGTTATTCCCAATTAATTATTTTAAATTGTTTAAAAATAGCTCATTTTCCTTTATTTTGTCATTTGATATTAGCTCATTTTACCTGTTAAAATCACCACTGAAAATGTCAATACTGAGTGATCCAGTAGTAGGTGTGAGTAAAAGAGAGCCCAGCAATTACATTTTCACAGTTTATTGCCTGTTTACATTGTCCCTTTAAAGGGTCTGTTGTCTCTAAAATGCTTAATGTAGTGATTTGGACCTCAAACTGTATCCTACCTATTCAATAAATGTTCTTATTTGTGCAGAAAAAAAAGGTTAAAAATCACTGCAGCAGAGGACAGAAGATTCACAATTGACATCAGGGTTGATTTCACATTTTAATATTCATTGATAGAAAAAAATATTATGTTTTTTTTAATTTAAATAAATAAAGCCAAGTTGAAGAAGTGTTACAAACTGTAGGGTCTACTAGAGTCTAATGCTTCAAGCTTTCTCAAGAAGAACCACAGGCATCTGTGGAGAACATCAAATGAAAGCACCCAAATAATTTTTTTAAGCTTTAGCCTTATGTCATTTTGGAACCTACCAATGCAACCTGACATTTCATTTTGGTGTCAATATTTCATTGAGGTGTATACAGGACCTCCAGACCTCAATATTAAAGGGACACTGAACCCATATTGTTTCTTTCATGATTCAGATAGAGCATGCAATAAATATTAAGCAACTTTCTAATTTACTCCTAATATCAATTTTTCTTCGTTCTCTTGCTATCTTTATTTTAAAAGCAGGAATGTAAATCTTAGCAGCCAGCGCATTTTAGGTTCAGCACCATGGATAGCGCTTGCTCATTGGAGGCTTACATTTACCCACCAATAAGAAAACATAACCCAGGTTCTCAACCAAAAATGGGCCGGCTCCTATGCATCACATTCCTGCTTTCTTTCATGTAATTAGCAAGAGTCCATGAGCTAGTGACGTATGGGATATACATTCCTACCAGGAGGGGCAAAGTTTCCCAAACCTCAAAATGCCTATAAATACACCCCTCACCACACCCACAAATCAGTTTTTACAAACTTTGCCTCCTATGGAGGTGGTGAAGTAAGTTTGTGCTAGATTCTACGTTGATATGCGCTCCGCAGCAGGTTGGAGCCCGGTTTTCCTCTCAGCGTGCAGTGAATGTCAGAGGGATGTGAGGAGAGTATTGCCTATTTGAATTCAATGATCTCCTTCTACGGGGTCTATTTCATAGGTTCTCTGTTATCGGTCGTAGAGATTCATCTCTTACCTCCCTTTTCAGATCGACAATATACTCTTATATATATACTATTACCTCTGCTGATTTTCGTTTCAGTACTGGTTTGGCTTTCTACAACATGTAGATGAGTGTCCTGGGGTAAGTAAGTCTTATTTTCTGTGACACTCTAAGCTATGGTTGGGCACTTTTTTTATAAAGTTCTAAATATATGTATTCAAACATTTATTTGCCTTGACTCAGGATGTTCAACATTCCTTATTTCAGACAGTCAGTTTCATACAGGGAGTGCAGAATTATTAGGCAAATGAGTATTTTGACCACATCATCCTCTTTATGCATGTTGTCTTACTCCAAGCTGTATAGGCTCGAAAGCCTACTACCAATTAAGCATATTAGGTGATGTGCATCTCTGTAATGAGAAAGGGTGTGGTCTAATGACATCAACACCCTATATCAGGTGTGCATAATTATTAGGCAACTTCCTTTCCTTTGGCGAGTTTTAGTGAGATATCTTGCAGAGGGATGCAGCACTCTTAAAATTGCAAAGCTTCTGAAGCGTGATCATCGAACAATCAAGCGTTTCATTCAAAATAGTCAACAGGGTCGCAAGAAGCGTGTGGAAAAACCAAGGCGCAAAATAACTGCACATGAACTGAGAAAAGTCAAGCGTGCAGCTGCCAAGATGCCACTTGCCACCAGTTTGGCCATATTTCAGAGCTGCAACATCACTGGAGTACCCAAAAGCACAAGGTGTGCAATACTAAGAGACATGGCCAAGGTAAGAAAGGCTGAAAGACGACCACCACTGAACAAGACACACAAGCTGAAACGTCAAGACTGGGCCAAGAAATATCTCAAGACTGATTTTTCTAAGGTTTTATGGACTGATGAAATGAGAGTGAGTCTTGATGGGCCAGATGGATGGGCCCGTGGCTGGATTGGTAAAGGGCAGAGAGCTCCAGTCCGACTCAGACGCCAGCAAGGTGGAGGTGGAGTACTGGTTTGGGCTGGTATCATCAAAGATGAGCTTGTGGGGCCTTTTCGGGTTGAGGATGGAGTCAAGCTCAACTCCCAGTCCTACTGCCAGTTTCTGGAAGACACCTTCTTCAAGCAGTGGTACAGGAAGAAGTCTGCATCCTTCAAGAAAAACATGATTTTCATGCAGGACAATGCTCCATCACACGCGTCCAAGTACTCCACAGCGTGGCTGGCAAGAATGGATATAAAAGAAGAAAATCTAATGACATGGCCTCCTTGTTCACCTGATCTGAACCCCATTGAGAACCTGTGGTCCATCATCAAATGTGAGATTTACAAGGAGGGAAAACAGTACACCTCTCTGAACAGTGTCTGGGAGGCTGTGGTTGCTGCTGCACGCAATGTTGATGGTGAACAGATCAAAACACTGACAGAATCCATGGATGGCAGGCTTTTGAGTATCCTTGCAAAGAAAGGTGGCTATATTGGTCACTGATTTGTTTTTGTTTTGTTTTTGAATGTCAGAAATGTATATTTGTGAATGTTGAGATGTTATATTGGTTTCACTGGTAAATAATTGAAATGGGTATATATTTGTTTTTTGTTAAGTTGCCTAATAATTATGCACAGTAATAGTCACCTGCACACACAGATATCCCCCTAAAATAGCTATAACTAAAAACAAACTAAAAACTACTTCCAAAACTATTCAGCTATGATATTAAATGAGTTTTTTGGGTTCATTGAGAACATAGTTGTTGTTCAATAATAAAATTAATCCTCAAAAATACAACTTGCCTAATAATTCTGCACTCCCTGTATTTGGGATAATGCATATGAATAAATCAATTTTTTCTTACCTTAAAATTTGACTTTTTCCCTGTGGGCTGTTAGGCTCGCGGGGGCTGAAAATGCTTAATTTTATTGCGTCATTCTTGGCGCTGACTTTTTTGGCGCAAATTTTTTTTTTCTGTTTCCGGCGTCATACGCCGGAAGTTGCGTAATTTTTTGACGTTCTTTTGCGCCAAAAGTGTCGGTGTTCCGGATGTGGCGTCATTTTTGGCGCCAAAAGCATTTAGGCGCCAAATAATGTGGGTGTCATTTTTGGCGCTAAAAAAATATGGGCGTCACTATTGTCTCCACATTATTTAAGTTTCATTATTTCTTGCTTCTGGTTGCTAGAAGCTTGTTCACTGGCATTTTTTCCCATTCCTGAAACTGTCATTTAAGGAATTTGATCAATTTTGCTTTATATGTTGTTTTTTCTATTACATATTGCAAGATGTCCCACGTTGAAACTGAGTCAGAAGATACTTCTGGAAAATCGCTGCCTGGTGCTGGTGCTACCAACGCTAAGTGTATCTGCTGTAAAGTTATGGCATCTGTTCCTCCAGCTGTTGTTTGTACTGTTTGTCATGACAAACTTGTTAATGCAGATAATATTTCCTTTAGTACTGTTACATTACCTGTTGCTGTTCCGTCAACATCTAATACTCAGAGTGTTCCTGATAACATAAGAGATTTTGTTTCTAAATCCATTAAGGAGGCTATGTCTGTTATTCCTCCTTCTAGTAAACGTAAAAAGTCTTTTAAAACTTCTCATTTTTCAGATGAATTTTTAAATGAACATCATCATTCTGATTCTGATAATGGTTCTTCTGGTTCAGAGGATTCTGTCTCAGAGGTTGATGCTGATAAATCTTCATATTTATTTAAAATAGAATTTATTCGTTCTTTACTTAAAGAAGTCCTAATTGCATTAGAAATTGAGGATTCTGGTCCTCTTGATACTAAATCTAAACGTTTAGATAAGGTTTTTAAATCTCCTGTAGTTATTCCAGAAGTTTTTCCTGTCCCTGGTGCTATTTCTGAAGTAATTTCCAGGGAATGGAATAATTTGGGTAATTCATTTACTCCTTCTAAACGTTTTAAGCAATTATATCCTGTGCCATCTGACAGATTAGAGTTTTGGGACAAAATCCCTAAGGTTGATGGGGCTGTCTCTACTCTTGCTAAGCGTACTACTATTCCTACGGCAGATGGTACTTCCTTTAAGGATCCTTTAGATAGGAAAATTGAATCCTTTCTAAGAAAAGCTTACTTGTGTTCAGGTAATCTTCTTAGACCTGCTATATCTTTAGCGGATGTTGCTGCAGCTTCAACTTTTTGGTTAGAAGCTTTAGCGCAACAAGTAACAGATCATAATTCTCATAGCATTATTATTCTTCTTCAACATGCTGATAATTTTATTTGTGATGCCATCTTTGATATCATTAGAGTTGATGTCAGGTATATGTCTCTAGCTATTTTAGCTAGAAGAGCTTTATGGCTTAAAACTTGGAATGCTGATATGTCTTCTAAGTCTACTCTGCTTTCCCTTTCTTTCCAGGGTAATAAATTGTTTGGTTCTCAGTTGGATTCTATTATCTCAACTGTTACTGGAGGGAAAGGAACTTTTTTACCACAGGATAAAAAATCTAAAGGTAAATTTAGGTCTAATAATCGTTTTCGTTCCTTTCGTCACAACAAGGAACAAAAGCCTTCATCCTCAGGAGCGGTATCAGTTTGGAAACCATCTCCAGTCTGGAATAAATCCAAGCCTTTTAGAAAATCAAAGCCAGCTCCTAAGTCCACATGAAGGTGCGACCCTCATTCCAGCTCAGCTGGTAGGGGGCAGATTACGTTTTTTCAAAGAAATTTGGATCAATTCCGTTCACAATCTTTGGATTCAGAACATTGTTTCAGAAGGGTACAGAATTGGCTTCAAGATAAGGCCTCCTGCAAAGAGATTTTTTCTTTCCCGTGTCCCAGTAAACCCAGCGAAGGCTCAAACATTTCTGAAATGTGTTTCAGATCTAGAGTTGGCTGGAGTAATTATGCCAGTTCCAGTTCTGGAACAGGGACTGGGGTTTTATTCAAATCTCTTCATTGTACCAAAGAAGGAGAATTCCTTCAGACCAGTTCTGGATCTAAAAATATTGAATCGTTATGTAAGGATACCAACATTCAAAATGGTAACTGTAAGGACTATCCTGCCTTTTGTTCAGCAAGGGCATTATATGTCTACAATAGATTTACAGGATGCATATCTGCATATTCCGATTCATCCAGATCACTATCAGTTTCTGAGATTCTCTTTCCTAGACAAGCATTACCAGTTTGTGGCTCTGCCGTTTGGCCTAGCTACAGCTCCAAGAATTTTTACAAAGGTTCTCGGTGCCCTTCTGTCTGTAATCAGAGAACAGGGTATTGTGGTATTTCCTTATTTGGACGATATCTTGGTACTTGCTCAGTCTTCACATTTAGCAGAATCTCATACGAATCGACTTGTGTTGTTTCTTCAAGATCATGGTTGGAGGATCAATTTACTAAAAAGTTCATTGATTCCTCAGACAAGGGTAACCTTTTTGGGTTTCCAGATAGATTCAGTGTCCATGACTCTATCTTTGACAGACAAGAGACGTCTAAAATTGATATCAGCTTGTCGAAACCTTAAGTCACAATCATTCCCTTCGGTAGCCTTATGCATGGAAATTCTAGGTCTTATGACTGCTGCATCGGACGCGATCCCCTTTGCTCATTTTCACATGCGACCTCTTCAGCTCTGTATGCTGAACCAGTGGTGCAGGGATTACACAAAGATATCTCAATTAATATCTTTAAAACCGATTGTACGACACTCTCTGACGTGGTGGACAGATCACCATCGTTTAGTTCAGGGGGCTTCTTTTGTTCTTCCGACCTGGACTGTAATCTCAACAGATGCAAGTCTTACAGGTTGGGGAGCTGTGTGGGGGTCTCTGACGGCACAAGGGGTTTGGGAATCTCAGGAGGTGAGATTACCGATCAATATTTTGGAACTCCGTGCAATGTCACATCTGTGGCATACATCAATCATCAAGGAGGGACTCACAGCCCTCTGGCTATGAAAGAAGTATTTCGAATTCTGGTTTGGGCGGAATCCAGCTCCTGTCTAATTTCTGCGGTTCATATCCCAGGTATAGACAATTGGGAAGCGGATTATCTCAGTCGCCAAACGTTGCATCCGGGCGAATGGTCTCTTCACCCAGAGGTATTTCTTCAGATTGTCCAAATGTGGGGACTTCCAGAAATAGATCTGATGGCCTCTCATCTAAACAAGAAACTTCCCAGGTATCTGTCCAGATCCAGGGATCCTCAAGCGGAAGCAGTGGATGCATTGTCACTTCCTTGGAAGTATCATCCTGCTTATATCTTTCCGCCTCTAGTTCTTCTTCCAAGAGTGATCTCCAAGATTCTGAAGGAATGTTCGTTTGTTCTGCTGGTAGCTCCAGCATGGCCTCACAGGTTTTGGTATGCGGATCTTGTCCGGATGGCCTCTTGCCAACCGTGGACTCTTCCGTTAAGACCAGACCTTCTGTCGCAAGGTCCTTTTTTCCATCAGGATCTCAAATCCTTAAATTTAAAGGTATGGAGATTGAACGCTTGATTCTTAGTCAAAGAGGTTTCTCTGACTCTGTGATTAATACTATGTTACAGGCTCGTAAATCTGTATCTAGGGAGATATATTATAGAGTCTGGAAGACTTATATTTATTGGTGTCTTTCTCATCATTTTTCCTGGCATTCTTTTATAATTCCGAGAATTTTACAGTTTCTTCAGGATGTTTTGGATAAAGGTTTGTCTGCAAGTTCCTTGAAAGGACAAATCTCTGCTCTTTCTGTTCTTTTTCACAGAAAGATTGCTAATCTTCCTGATATTCATTGTTTTGTACGAGCTTTGGTTCGTATAAAACCTGTTATTAAGTCAATTTCTCCTCCTTGGAGTTTGAATTTGGTTCTGGGGGCTCTTCAAGCTCCTCCGTTTGAACCTATGCATTCATTGGACATTAAATTACTTTCTTGGAAAGTTTTGTTCCTTTTGGCCATCTCTTCTGCCAGAAGAGTTTCTGAATTATCTGCTCTTTCTTGTGAGTCTCCTTTTCTGATTTTTCACCAGGATAAGGCGGTGTTGCGAACTTCTTTTGAATTTTTACCTAAGGTTGTGAATTCCAACAACATTAGTAGAGAAATTGTGGTTCCTTCATTATGTCCTAATCCTAAGAATTCTAAGGAGAAATCATTGCATTCTTTGGATGTAGTTAGAGCTTTGAAATATTATGTTGAAGCCACTAAGAATTTCCGAAAGACTTCTAGTCTATTTGTTATCTTTTCCGGTTCTAGGAAAGGTCAGAAGGCCTCTGCTATTTCTTTGGCATCTTGGTTGAAATCTTTAATTCATCATGCTTATGTCGAGTCGGGTAAAACTCCGCCTCAAAGGATTACAGCTCATTCTACTAGGTCAGTTTCTACTTCCTTAGGAATGAAGCTTCGGTTGATCAGATTTGCAAAGCAGCAACTTGGTCTTCTTTGCATACTTTTACTAAATTCTACCATTTTGATGTGTTTTCTTCTTCTGAAGCTGTTTTTGGTAGAAAAGTACTTCAGGCAGCTGTTTCAGTTTGAATCTTCTGCTTATGTTTTCAGTTTTTTTCATTATAAAATTTAAACTTTATTTTGGGTGTGGATTATTTTTTCAGCGGAATTGGCTGTCTTTATTTTATCCCTCCCTCTCTAGTGACTCTTGCATGGAAAGATCCACATCTTGGGTAGTCATTATCCCATACGTCACTAGCTCATGGACTCTTGCTTATTACATGAAAGAAAACATAATTTATGTAAGAACTTACCTGATAAATTCATTTCTTTCATATTAGCAAGAGTCCATGAGGCCCACCCTTTTTTTGTGGTGGTTATGATTTTTTTGTATAAAGCACAATTATTCCAATTCCTTATTTTTTATGCTTTCGCACTTTTTTCTTATCACCCCACTTCTTGGCTATTCGTTAAACTGATTTGTGGGTGTGGTGAGGGGTGTATTTGTAGGCGTTTTGAGGTTTGGGAAACTTTGCCCCTCCTGGTAGGAATGTATATCCCATACGTCACTAGCTCATGGACTCTTGCTAATATGAAAGAAATGAATTTATCAGGTAAGTTCTTACATAAATTATGTTTTTTCTTTTGTGACTATAATTAAAAAAAAATAACTTTTACATTTATTTCTATTATCAAATTTAAAGGGACAGTCTACACCAAAAGTTTTCTTATTTAAAAAGATAGATAATCCCTTTATTACCCATTCCCCGTTTTTGCATAACCAACATACTTATATTAATATAGTTTTTACCTCTGTGATTACCTTGTATCTAAGCCTCTGCAGACAGCCTCCTTATCTAAGTGCTTTTGACAGACATGCAGTGTAGTCAATCAGTGAAGACTCCTAAATAACTTCACGGGAGTGAGCACAATGTTATCTATATGACACACATGAACTAATACTGTCTAACTGTGAAAAACTTTCAAAATGCTCTGAGCTAAGAGGCGGTTTTCAATAGTTTAGAAATCAGTTTGAGCCTAGCTTTTCAAAAATACCATCAAGGGAACAAAGCAAATTTGATGATAAAAGTAAATTGGAAAGTTGTTTAAAATTGCATGCCCTATCTGAATCATGAAAGTTTAGTTTTGACTTTACTGTCCCTTTAAGGAACATGAAACTCAACATTTTTTCTTTTTTGATTCAGATAGTGAATGCAATTTTAAATACTTTCTTATTGACTTATATTTTCTTCATTATCTTGGTATCCTTTGCTGAAAAAACAGCTATGTACATGTGTAAACCAATAGCATAGGGCATATATGTGCTGCCACCAATCAGCAACTCCTGAGCCTATCTAGGTATGCTTTTCAACAAAGGATACTTAAAAAAAGAAAATAGATATTAGAAGTAAACTGGAAAGTTGTTTAAAATTCACTGCTCTATCTAAATCACAATAGAAAAAAATGTTTAATGTCCCTTTAACTTAATTCTCTTGGTAACCTTTGTTGAAAAGCAGTTGTGTACACTCTATATGGCAGTATATAGTTATGAATATACTAAATAATATATATAACCAAATGTAAGTAAAGTATTCTATTATTTTTAATGTTGGTGCCTTTTTGTTTGCAGATGGTTGAAGTCCGGTTACTATATGAAATAAATGATCTAGAGTCCCCGGATATTGAACAGTTGCCAACCCCAAGTGGTGGTCCCAACTCTCAACCCCTTGTTCTTCAATCTCATCCGTCCACAAGCAGCAGTTCTTCTGATGGAATACGGGATAATGTACCTTGTTTAAGGTGAGTATTTCAGCAAATTAGGCAAATATTTAAGGGATACTTGACCATGATATACTGTGTGGATCCAAAAAATATATAGTTTTGCTTATTTTTAAATAACATTGTGCTAATTTTCAGACTCCTAATCAAGCCCCAAAGTTTAAGAGGTAGACTGTTGTCTGCCTACTCCATCTTGCTTCTGTTTATTTAAAGGGTCTTATCTTGGTCCCCCTGGTAATATTTACCAGTGAGACCCCCTCTCCAGAGGGGGTGTGGACAGAACTATCCACTCCCCTTATTTACCATAAACGCTTCCAGTGGGACACCACTCCTTCCTCCTCCTAGTTCTGTCCAGCCTGCTAGGTGGACAGGGCTAGGAGTCCCTCTCTGTGCTTTTCTTCTGGGCTATAAAATATTCCCTTCCTTGGATGGCTTACCTTGGCTAGAGCTGGTGATCTTCCCAGCTGTCTGATGCCATTTTTTCTGTGATCGCGGTCACTGTTGTGGCGATAGCCGGTGAAAAACTGTTCCCTACGGTTTCCTTGTGGGGGCCACCTTGTTGCCGTGATGTCATTGGTAAAGGACGTAGCGGAGGCCACATATGTTATGTATATCCGGCATTATCATGGATTGTGAGAGTGATCAACCTAAGCTTCAGCCTTAACCCATTACAGCCCAGGATGAATCAGGGGCAACTATTTTTTTCTCTGACAAACTATGTACTAGTTATTTTAACATTTTTGCTAAATTTATGGCTTCTACAGATCTGGTAATAATAGCCTTAAAGGGACAGTATACTATAAAATTGTTTTCCCTTAATGTGTTTCCAATTACTTTTTTTACCAGCTGCAGAGTATAAAATGTATGAGATTTACTTTTTTTAAGGCTTATTTGTGTACATGAATTAGCTGATTTTGTGTTTTGAAGCCACAACCTAATAAAATGGGTTGAGCTTGTAGGTATAATCAGATCTCATTACTTTATCACATTGTGTACATATACCTGCTTCTTTGTCTTACATCCGTCTGTAAATCAATCACCAATACTTAGAGAGAACAATGGAAAATTAACATTTTATTTTATTTCTTCTATAACCCACTGGGAGTGTAGTTTCTTCTACTGGCTGTGTTTACACAGCTTGGCCTTAAGGCCAAAAACTTTCAGGATGGGTGGGGATACCACAGGCTAAATAAACTATTTCAAATGCCAATATAAGGGTAATGGAAATACTTGTAAACAATTTAATACACTCCAGCAGGTAAAGTGGATCATTGGGAACAAATTAAAGGGGAGAAGTTTTGAGTAAACTGTCCCTTTAAGGCTCCACTATTTTTACTCTGATTATGTTTTAGAAATTAATTTAATCCTTGACTTTTTGAAAAACATAAATGGTTATGCTTGACATAAATATGGTTTAAGTGTTTGCAACAACACTGGGAAAAAAAAAGTTTATTACACAAAACTAATGTTTCTTTATAGGCAAGAAAAATCAGAATTTAGATTCTTTCTACATAATTACTTCATGAGTACGTTTTGAAGATAGCAACCTAGTCTGTGGTCTGATCCAGAGTACACAATTTTTCTGTATCCTATTATAATTTTTGGTACAGGGCACTGTTTTCTAGTCATATTATTTTCAGACCTGTCACTTACAATAACTGGTTGCATGTTTCAATTGCAACATTAAACCCGCCTGTATAGGGCAAGGGTCTATTTTTCTCTTCATTTTTCAAGATTAAGATTCTCTGTCCCAAACTAGGGACAAGAGAGGTGGTTTTCCTTTTCAGCTCTTCATGTTTTTTAAATCCTATTCATTTGCTCACTTGCCTCTGCTTGC
The DNA here is from genome assembly GCF_027579735.1 of Bombina bombina. Taxonomy (NCBI): domain Eukaryota; kingdom Metazoa; phylum Chordata; class Amphibia; order Anura; family Bombinatoridae; genus Bombina; species Bombina bombina. The sequence continues at coordinate 888,727,295 of NC_069502.1, forward strand.
AAGCAACTTTCCAACTTGGAGACATTTTTTAACTAGATTTTTCATTTTTTGCGCTGTTATATTTCAACTCCCTAAGAATCTTTGAAATGAAACGCAAAATTTCAGTTCATAAGAAGTTTTTTTAATAGCTGGGGGTTATATTTTCCAGTATTTTGATCTGTTATTTCTAGAAACGGCTGGCTTTTCTTTCACTGCATTCTCCCTTTTCAGTTATATAAAGGACGCTCTTCTTTTGTGAATTCAGAATTTATAATCTGTCGGAAGTCTATCCTGATAGAGCCAAATTGGTTCATTTTGCAATGACATAAGAAGTCATTTAATCCTGAAGGAGAACTTTATTATACATTTTTGCAGGCTCAATGCAAGTTTCTGATAGCCATTCATATTTAAAGTTTTATGTATTTTAGCACAGACTTCCTTTGGAGGGAGTAGGTCTTTACAACAAATTACTAAGTCTACAATTTAGTTTGTAAGGATTGTGGACAAATGGAATCTTCGATATATGAATCTACTAGACTTCTAGTTTCTTTTGTCAATTTTACAATATATCTACTTTTTCCAAATGTCAAGCCCTAGGATTGGATACTCTGTTTTAAGAATTCACTCTTATATATGTGTTTTCTCTATTTTTCCTGATCTACTAGAGAATTTTTAAGGAAAAGATAACATTTGTAATCCTTCTCTTTTGTCATGCAGATTTTAGTTTCCTCTGGGGCACTGATTTATGGGCCTATTTTCTGGCTTACCTAAGTGGGCCTCCTTTTTTTGGGGCACAGGTGAACAATTAGCTGATTATTTTTACATGGCTGTTTTGCCTGTTTCTGTTGGGGCGGCCTGGAGGTGAATTTGGGGACTGGTGCCTAGTGCTAAGGTGGACAAACTCCCATAGATATTTTCATATTTAGAATTTTAGATTTAATGTTTGGCTGCTGAAAGTGTCTGTTAACTGAAGTTTATTTATTTTTTTCTTAATGTTTTGTTTATACTCTGTAAACCTACAACTTGTTGTATTTTTCTATTCTTGATCTGTTTTTTCTTTTGGATGGTCCAATATAATGTTTATAGCAGATATTCTGCTGTCTGTTGGTATTCTTCAAATAAGATTATATCTCAGTTAATTAAAAAGTGTTGGTCTTTTTGTAAGATGCTTGTGCTCCAACATCTGAGGCTTTAGATCTCTTGGTTATGCAATCTTTTCAAGTCTTGGTCCATACCCAATTTACAATTTAATCCCGGGTTCTTACTTTTGGATCCTTCTTAGTTTTATTTCTATCTGGCCTCTCATTGAATTCATTGTTCCAGAAACTATTTTTCTTCTGTTATGTGTGATCAGTCCACGGGTCATCATTACTTCTGGGATATTATCTGCTCCCCTACAGGAAGTGCAAGAGGATTCACCCAGCAGAGCTGCTATATAGCTCCTCCCCTCTACGTCACCCCCAGTCATTCTCTTGCACCCAAAGCAGCTCTCAACGATTGTAACGCTGTTGCAATACCAGAGAAAATGTGTAGGTTGGATAAATACTTTGCGGTACCGGCGAGTACTGACGTTTTTCCTATACCTAAGAGATTAACTGAAATTGTTACTAAGGAGTGGGATAGACCCGGTGTGCCGTTCTCACCCCCTCCAATATTTAGAAAGATGTTTCCAATAGACGCCACCACACGGGACTTATGGCAAGCGGTCCCTAAGGTGGAGGGAGCAGTTTCTACTTTAGCTAAGCGTACCACTATCCCGGTGGAGGATAGCTGTGCTTTTTCAGATCCTATGGATAAAAAATTAGAGGGTTACCTTAAGAAAATGTTTGTTCAACAAGGTTTTATATTACAACCCCTTGCATGCATCGCGCCGATTACGGCTGCGGCAGCATTTTGGATTGAGTCTCTAGAAGAGAACCTTAGTTCAGCTACGCTGGACGACATTACGGACAGGCTTAGAGTCCTTAAACTAGCTAATTCATTCATTTCGGAGGCCGTAGTACATTTAACCAAACTTACGGCTAAGAATTCAGGATTCGCCATTCAGGCACGCAGGGCGCTGTGGCTAAAATCCTGGTCGGCTGATGTAACTTCTAAGTCCAAATTACTTAATATACCTTTCAAGGGGCAAACTTTATTTGGGCCCGGTTTGAAAGAAATTATTGCTGACATTTCAGGAGGTAAGGGCCACGCTCTACCTCAAGACAAAGCCAAAGCTAAGGCTAGACAGTCTAATTTTCGTCCCTTTCGGAATTTCAAAGCAGGAGCAGCGCCAACCTCCACTGCACCAAAACAGGGAGGAGCTGTTGCTCGTTACAGACAAGGCTGGAAGCCTAACCAGTCCTGGAACAAGGGCAAGCAGGCCAGTAAACCTGCTGCTGCCTCAAAGACAGCATGAACCGAGGGCCCCCGATCCGGGACCGGATCTAGTGGGGGGCAGACTCTCTCTCTTCGCCCAGGCTTGGGCAAGAGATGTCCAGGATCCCTGGGCGCTAGAGATCATATCTCAGGGATACCTTCTAGACTTCAAATTCTCTCCCCCAAGAGGGAGATTTCATCTGTCAAGGTTGTCAACAAACCAAATAAAGAAGGACGCGTTTCTACGCTGTGTACAAGATCTATTATTAATGGGAGTGATCCATCCGGTTCCGCGGTCGGAACAAGGACAAGGGTTTTACTCAAACCTGTTTGTGGTTCCCAAAAAAGAGGGAACTTTCAGGCCAATCTTGGATTTAAAGATCCTAAACAAATTCCTAAGAGTTCCATCGTTCAAAATGGAAACTATTCGGACAATCTTACCCATGATCCAAGAGGGTCAGTACATGACCACAGTGGATTTAAAGGATGCTTATCTTCACATACCGATTCACAAAGATCATTACCGGTATCTAAGGTTTGCCTTCTTAAACAGGCATTACCAGTTTGTAGCCCTTCCATTCGGATTGGCTACGGCTCCAAGAATCTTTACAAAGGTTCTGGGTGCCCTTCTGGCGGTTCTAAGACCGCGAGGAATTTCGGTAGCTCCGTACCTAGACGACATTCTGATACAAGCTTCAAGCTTTCAAACTGCCAAGTCTCATACAGAGTTAGTTCTGGCACTTCTAAGGTCGCATGGATGGAAGGTGAACGAAAAGAAGAGTTCTCTCTTTCCCCTCACAAGAGTGCCATTCTTGGGGACTCTTATAGATTCTGTAGAAATGAGGATTTATCTGACAGAAGACAGATTAACAAAGCTTCTAAATGCATGCCGTGTCCTTCATTCCATTCAACTCCCGTCAGTAGCTCAATGCATGGAGGTGATCGGCTTAATGGTAGCAGCAATGGACATAGTTCCCTTTGCACGCCTACATCTCAGACCGCTGCAATTGTGTATGCTGAGTCAGTGGAATGGGGATTACTCAGATTTGTCCCCCACTCTGAATCTGGATCAAGAGACCAGAAACTCTCTTCTATGGTGGCTTTCTCGGCCACATCTGTCCAGGGGGATGCCGTTCAGCAGGCCGGACTGGACAATTGTAACAACAGACGCCAGCCTTCTAGGTTGGGGCGCTGTCTGGAATTCTCTGAAGGCTCAGGGACAATGGAGTCAGGAGGAAAGTCTCCTGCCAATAAACATTCTGGAATTGAGAGCAGTTCTCAATGCCCTTCTAGCTTGGCCCCAGTTAAAGACTCGGGGGTTCATCAGGTTTCAGTCGGACAACATCACGACTGTAGCTTACATCAACCATCAAGGAGGGACAAGAAGCTCCCTAGCAATGATAGAAGTATCAAAGATAATTCGCTGGGCAGAGTCTCACTCTTGCCACCTATCAGCAATCCACATCCCGGGAGTGGAGAACTGGGAGGCGGATTTCTTGAGTCGCCAGACTCTTCATCCGGGGGAGTGGGAACTTCATCCGGAGGTCTTTGCCCAAATACTTCAACGTTGGGGCAAACCAGAGATAGATCTCATGGCGTCTCGCCAGAACGCCAAACTTCCTCGCTACGGATCCAGATCCAGGGATCCGGGAGCGGTTCTGATAGATGCTTTGACAGCACCTTGGAACTTCAGGATGGCTTATGTGTTTCCACCCTTCCCACTGCTTCCTCGATTGATTGCCAAAATCAAACAGGAGAGAGCATCAGTGATTCTAATAGCGCCTGCATGGCCGCGCAGGACTTGGTATGCAGATCTAGTGGACATGTCATCCTGTCCGCCTTGGTCTCTACCTCTAAGACAGGACCTTCTGATTCAGGGTCCATTCAAACATCAAAGTCTAACTTCTCTGAAGCTGACTGCTTGGAAATTGAACGCTTGATTTTATCAAAACGTGGGTTTTCTGAGTCGGTTATTGATACCCTGATACAGGCTAGGAAGCCTGTTACCAGAAAGATTTACCATAAAATATGGCGTAAATACCTATACTGGTGTGAATCCAAAGATTACTCCTGGAGTAAGGTTAGGATTCCTAGAATATTGTCTTTTCTACAAGAAGGTTTAGAAAAGGGTTTATCGGCTAGCTCATTAAAGGGACAGATCTCAGCTCTGTCCATCTTGTTACACAGGCGTCTGTCAGAAAATTCAGACATCCAGGCCTTTTGTCAGGCTTTAGCTAGGATCAAGCCTGTGTTTAAAACTGTTGCTCCGCCATGGAGTTTAAACTTAGTTCTTAACGTTTTACAGGGTGTTCCGTTTGAACCCCTTCATTCCATTGATATAAAATTGTTATCTTGGAAAGTTCTATTTTTAATGGCTATTTCCTCGGCTCGAAGAGTCTCTGAGTTATCAGCCCTACATTGTGATTCTCCTTATCTGATCTTTCACTCAGACAAGGTAGTTCTGCGTACTAAACCTGGGTTCTTACCTAAGGTAGTCACTAACAGGAATATCAATCAAGAGATTGTTGTTCCATCCTTGTGTCCAAATCCTTCTTCAAAGAAGGAACGTCTTCTACACAATCTGGATGTAGTTCGTGCCCTCAAGTTCTACTTGCAGGCAACTAAAGATTTTCGCCAAACTTCTTCCCTGTTTGTCGTTTATTCTGGACAGAGGAGAGGTCAAAAAGCTTCTGCTACCTCTCTCTCTTTTTGGCTTCGTAGCATAATACGTTTAGCCTATGAGACTGCTGGACAGCAGCCTCCTGAAAGAATTACAGCTCATTCCACTAGAGCTGTGGCTTCCACTTGGGCCTTTAAGAATGAGGCCTCTGTTGAACAGATTTGCAAGGCTGCAACTTGGTCTTCGCTTCATACTTTTTCCAAATTTTACAAATTTGACACTTTTGCTTCTTCGGAGGCTATTTTTGGGAGAAAGGTTCTTCAGGCAGTGGTTCCTTCTGTATAATGAGCCTGCCTATCCCTCCCGTCATCCGTGTACTTTTGCTTTGGTATTGGTATCCCAGAAGTAATGATGACCCGTGGACTGATCACACATAACAGAAGAAAACATAATTTATGCTTACCTGATAAATTCCTTTCTTCTGTTGTGTGATCAGTCCACGGCCCGCCCTGTTTTTTAAGGCAGGTACATATTTTTTAAATTATAATTCAGTCACCACTACACCCTTGGTTTCTCCTTTTTCGTTGGTCTTTGGTCGAATGACTGGAGGTGACGTAGAGGGGAGGAGCTATATAGCAGCTCTGCTGGGTGAATCCTCTTGCACTTCCTGTAGGGGAGCAGATAATATCCCAGAAGTAATGATGACCCGTGGACTGATCACACAACAGAAGAAAGGAATTTATCAGGTAAGCATAAATTATGTTATTTCAACACCGGTGATGTTTAGAATGGTAGTTACTTTGTGTGATATTGTCATACCTTATTATTTTATCATAATGGAATAATCTTGAGAACTGTTACCAATGTTGACATTTATTGAAGTCAAGACATTCTTTTTTCCTTCATTCAGTCCTGATAAGCAGGGGTTTTGAATTAACTCATTTTAACCTCTAGGTTGTGATCTGTTTTTAGTTTTCTGCTAGAAGTCTCAATTCCTGTAGCTGTTTTTTTCTTTGTTTTGTTACAAGGTCCTCATTTTGGGTAGACATTCGCAAGGTCAACCATCTTTATTTGGTTTGTTCAAGTTATTTTAAGTTCAAACAAGTAATAGAATGAACAAGTTCCAGAGGGTTTATCATATTCTCGTCAGGTCAGGCTCCTTCTGGACCTACCATCTTTGGTTTGGTTGTACAGATGTTCTCTATGGCTTACAGAAAAAAGGGAACTTTGTTTCTATTTTTAAAACTTGTTGTTTGCCTATCAGCTTCTGCTAGGTTTGGTCGAAAGATTTTGTCTTCAGTTTCATCTTTATGGAAGTTTATATCAATGTTTTTATTTCTTTCCCACCCTTTCTTTTATTGCTGCTCTGTATTCTCTCACTGGTAAGTATTATCAGGGGCCCAAGATAATTGGAAATTAACAACAAAATATAAGCAGTTTCTATATCTTGGCCCATACCCTGGGTAACTCTTACCAGGCTCCCTCCCTTTGCTTGGTTCACCTGTTTTGACTGGACCTCTCTAGGAGGAGGAAGGGGTGGTGTCCCACTGGAAGCTTTTATGGTAAATGAGGGCAGTGGATAGTTCTGTCCACGTCCCTCTGGAGAGGGGGTCTCACCGGGTAAGTATTACCCAGGGTATGGGCCAAGAGAAATTGCTTATATTTTGTTGTTAATTTCCAATTTTTATATGCAGGGGAGGGGGAGTGTCTGCTCTTTTTGCTTTCCAGCCCATTTCAGTGGGTGTTCCAGCTAACCTTTTCAACAGTGCCAAACTGGGAGCTCCTAAATTAGTTTTTATACTGGATTTTCAGATCAGTATCTGTTCATATTCTTATTTATTGTAGTGTCTATTACGTGCAGTTATATGAAAATTGCTGTATACTGTCCCTTTAAAGTTCTCTAAGCTCAACAGACAGCTGACGTACAGCGTATGTCGCTGTTTTTTAAGGGGTTAAGAGGAGACTATTGTTCTCTGAGATTGTCTTTTGTTGGCATTATTTTATTTAATTTTTTTGAGAAGCACACCTTTT